>NC_135152.1:4277715-4580745 GCF_050948215.1 Halictus rubicundus
CGATCGCTAATCAAATTGTATTTCCAGAGCAGGTTCAACGAGAGTGCAAGAAACGTACAAAGTCTACGTGAAATACCTTCCTTATGCACATCATGTTTATCACCATAAATTACATGTCATCGAATTATTTACAATCATCGCTACAGAGTAGGAAGTAACACGGTTAATGCAAAGCAGTCATGATAAAATAGCACACGTGGTTTACTTATGAATTTAATAAAGTCATTCGAAAGTATGTCTACTTTGTACATTTGTGTTGTTCAAAGCGATTTATGCAAATAAATTTAAGATCTCCGGATCTCTGAACTTGTTGATCAAACGCAGATTCAACATTTTTTATAATTATTGCGCCGCTCGAGCGGTTATTTCCCAGTTTTTGTTCATCGAACATGATGTTTGCAAACTCTTGCGTAATAGGGTCACACAAAAAGTGGAACATCTGCTTCCCAGAACAGAAAAACAATTAGATCGTGATCATTTTCGCACCATTTCGCTTAGAATGTCCCAGCAAACAAGAACAAACCTATTTTCAATTCACATTTCTTACAAAAGGGGCATCTCGATCGTTTGCCATTCAAACAAAAACGGATGTGCATCATCATTTTTTTAGTTCTATTTTGTCGAGCCGAAATGCCACATTAAATGTCTATTTTCCATAAATTACAATAAACATCCTTCTACCTAATCGATCTAATTGCATCAGTTTCAGAGAAACGATCATAGATTTAATTTGCATAAAATACATAAATCGATGAAACGAAAAATTTCAAAACTTCCAGGGACCATAACTCTTATAACCAAAAAGAAAAAAGTCATGGAATAACAAGTATTTCATCGACTAAAATCGTATTGTTTACAAATAAGGATTATGAGTAACCGAAAATTTGTTCACTTGTTGGTAAATGTTATCGTTGAGAGAAAATTGAAAAGAGTAGAAAATCTTAGAAGAACTGTTATTCTTAGTCCCTGAAAAATTCTGAACAAGCAGACATAGTGTCTGCATCGTAATCTAATTGTCCTGAAGCGTGCGATTACCGGTCGGTCCACGGATCGAAAGTAATCTCAATCAACTAAGATAGTTTCGGCATCGGTAGCGGTGAAAGTATCTACATCTTAATGGAATTATTGTCGTCGCGGAGCAATTAACAGGCGGCAGCCGACACCATTGACCAGCGTGACACTTTGAAACTTGTTCTCCGAGCGGTTAGTGGAATTCGAGAAATTCCTAGGCTCGTCTGTTTGCACGAGATACTGTTGAACGTTTGCAAGCATCTTCGCTTTTCATTGTATCGAGTCGGAACTCGGTAGGAAATAAAATGGCCTTAATTCGTTGCAACGTCGCGCGGCGGTGCGGAGAGAAAGTACCGACCTATTACACGCCATAGAATGGTACATGAAAATCATGTCGATAAATGAAATAATTATCGTGGCATGAGCCGGTGCTCCGAATACGCGACCATAACTCGCCGGGCGCGATGATTTCAACGCCCGTAACGCGAGATCACTACGCTCAATCGATCTCCTATGTTTTTTCGTCAAGATTGTATTCGTTTAGAGGTGCTGACTATACATTCGGTCCTTTAATCGACAATCTAGAGTTTCCTAAGGAACCAATATTTTTAAAAAATCTCCAAGCACCAAGGATTAAATATAGTCCTCTTCGGTACCATTCAAAGTTCCAAAAATTGGTAGCTTCGCAACCGACTCAAAGATTTCTACGTTGACATATTTATCTCGACCTTCGACCAATTAGTCCACCCTCTACAATTTTCTGAGAAACCTGTTTCCAATATTTTAGGAAATCAACACAGTTCCGACTGCAAATCTTTAAGCGAAATAAAAATTGTGTGATTGTAAGGAACACGAGATCCATGCAGTGCCTCTATTAATAATTTTAATAGGTCAAAAATATAATAATAATGTCATTGAATTCTTCTGATGCTTCGCAGTATTGTATTTTACCAGGAACTCATACAAACTTCCTTCTTCCTAAGAAATTATGAACGACGAAGAAATTCGAATCACTAAAATCGTAACGTAAATCGTAGTACAAGGGTCTAAAGTCCACAACAACCTGTTCGGTACCACTTCGAGTCCCAAAACACTTCGCAACGGGCCCAAAGATTTCTACGCTCGATCATCGTCCCGACCTTCGGACCTGCAGCTGATCCCGAATAGAGAAGAAAATCTAGGCTACGAGAGTCGAGAAGAAAGATAGTAAGAAAGAAGAAGAAGAAAAAGAAGAAGAGAGGACTGTCGTGGTAGAGGCTCCAAGCAACGACCTTGGCCGGAGGGTGTACCGAGCCCGGGAGGTCCCAGACCCCCTCTCTTTCTCTCTGAGCGTGGCTCTCTGTGGAATTAGAACGTGTTAGGGAGGGAGACCTTGACTCCCCGGTGGCTTGGGATTTTCAGGCGATCACTTAAGGCCCACACGCCCCCACCCCGGGGCCTCCTGTCGGCACGGCGGCTTGCTTAACCAATACTTAAACCGCGGTTTCGCTGCGCCGCGGACTATTCACGCAGCATCGGCCGTTGGTCCCGCATTCGGTGCACGTGTCTTCGCGACGAAAGCGTGCACACGCTCCGCAATCGTGATTAGCAATCGAGTGCGCGCGCGATACGTGACAGTGCCTACCCCTTTGGGAACAACCGACGTGTGTGTTCGAACCAGCTGTGCACCCCGACAGGTTCCAAACCGGTGAAACAGCTGCTTAGAACTATCCCAGTGATTAGGATCCACTTGGCAAGGCTGCTGAAGTAAACAGAAGCTTTTTGAGATTGAACTGTTTCTTCAAGGTCCACGTACTTACGCAGAACAAGCTCAGCAACAAATCTGAGACACGGGATCCACCTGGAAGGGCTGCTGTAGCAGATAAACGGAAGCTCTGTGAGATTGAACGGGCTCTTCAGGGTCTACACGAGGTGCAAGCTAGGCGGTACACGATACTTAACAGATTTGTGACAGGGGATTCACCTGGAAAAGCTAGCTGTGCCATCTAGATAGCTCTTCAACATCGAACCGTGTCTTCAGGGTCTTGATTGTTCAGCTACAGACAATCCTAAACAATAGTCTTGGAAAACAACATCCATTTGGAACGAAAGCAGAGGTTCCTACGGAAGACTTTTTCAAGGATGAACAGTTTCTTCAAGGTCCTGGGTTAGAAGCTCTTCGAGATAGAACCGTTGCTTCAGGGTCTTCGCGAGGTGTAATTAGACGTGACAGATCTCAGAGGATCAGCCAGGGAAGATAGCAGAGACAAAATTGAATTGTCTCTTCAAGGTCGAGCAACCTCTTCAAGATCAAATTGTTTTTTCGAGATCGGACTGTTTAGTTGAGATCGGACTGTCTTTTCGCGGTTGAACAGTTTCTTCAAGGTGTCGACGAGGTGCAGGCTACCCGGTGCAAGCTAAACTTCCTCGCGAAAGACTAGCCACGCTATTGAGGCTGACGTCCGCCGGTATTCCGGCGCGGTGAAGTGGCAGGAAGTTTACTTTCGAACGCGGCACCGTTTTCGTTCGACGAAGAGGTAAGTCCCGTTCGAGAGATCGGTTGTTGGGTTGGGATCCACCGGCGCTGACAGATGACCGTCTGCGATCGAGAGAATGAAAGTCGGAACCGGTGGGACACAGTATACGGGGTCTATGATATAGGTCGATCCTGGCCAGCGGCGCCTGTGTTGAACATGACCCGGGTTCAACCGAACATTTTTGTACTATTCGAAGACTTCCGGACGAATTTAATTGAGAACTTGTGTTTGGTTCGTGGGTGGGAGAATCTTTTGGGGATAATTTTAAACCTGTAAAATACCAAATTTTTGGACATTTCGTGGAACTGTCTTGAATTAATAGCAATTTCTAGTGGTGCCACAGAAAGGAGCGCGTAAACGGATGGTGAAATTTCGTTTTTGGGAACCGATTCCTTTTATTGTTCTAAAGTGTTTGGAAAAATTGATGAGGAAAGACGACCGGGTTGTTGCCTTTGAGCCCCGTAAAATTTGCATTCGACCAATGCTTCGGAAAATTTTACCATTGCGCAAACCAATCACGGTAATGCAAGTCGCGAATACAAGGTGGATACGATAATTTCGTGCAACAATTCCTGCATAAAGTTCTGGCAATGAGTTGCTTTGATCCCACACTTCCTCGGGCGTGACCGCATAAAACCGCGCAATACTCGAAGCGGAAACTGTAATTTATTCGCGGATACGGTGCACAATTATTCGCTGAAAAGCGACAGATTGATCGCGGTAGTGTTTCGAGAGCGACGATCCTGTGAAGTTTCTCTGAAAAAAACTGCAGGACCACGGTGATAATATGCTCGAGAGAAGAAACTTTTAGAAACTTCTTAGAAAGTGTTAATACATTTTCAGGAGCGCTTCGATCTGCTGTAACTAGGTGATACTTCGAACCTCGATGCTCACACAAGCATAATTCACCGCGATCCAGCACGATGTTCTTGACAAGCAGCATTCCAGGTCCTCGGCTCAACGGAATCGCGAAAAAGTGAAAACTGGCTCGAAAACCGAGGAATAAAAATGGAAGTTTCTTTAACTAGATGACCAAAATACTCCGAAATCGACGCGTCACGCTTTCGAAACGGCCTCTGTCCTTCGCTCGGAGAGCAAAGTTTCGTTTCAGAACTAACTAAGTTTCACCGATTCTGACCGTTCGCTCGTCTGACCACTGAAGTGTGTATTCCACTCGCGCGCGGAACATCGCGCAAAGTAGAAGACACTGCTAATAGATCAGACGGGCGTGTATGTGAGCCGGCGTAGAACGCGTGGGAGTTTACTTCGGATCTGCCTGCAAGCGAATCTCTAATTTGTCGTTTACCAATGAGACGTGGATCATGATCGATCGGGACCCGTATCGGTGGAAAATTACTGATGTCTTGATTTTCTTCTGTCCTTAATTCGGTGCAACATAATTCTCCCGCGCTTGTCGGTCGAAACCGGTTTACACTTGACAAATTGTTTCTGACAATCAGACGTGTAAAAGGTGATACCGACTGCGTTATCGTTTGAACTCTCGGGGTCGAGTTCTAGGCATATGCCGGAGTCATTTCTGACCCACGCCGATATTTCAGTTTTCTTTCGATATATGGCGATGGCTCGGGACCAGCTTACGTCGTATTTCGGATGAAGAAGAAGAAGAGAGGATAGTGATTTTCCTGAAATTATACATACGGACGGTCGCTCCAATTTATCCCCATCGCGACGGGTCACAAATGACTCCGGCATAGTATACGGAGGGTTAATTCGTTTGGGGCAAGTTAGGTATTTTCTTGGCGGTTTAATGAAACAAATTCTGGGCGTTCAGGATGGATTTTAGACCGTGCGGCTTTTGGATTTGTTGTGGTTCTATTTCTTAGGTGTTTTTAATAGCTTGTTATCCACGATAATTTGTAGGGTATTGTAGGAGATTGTAGAACTGTTTCATTTGGAAGTGTTCTAGTCATTAGGCGGTTTGACTGGAACATTTTTAATGAAATCCCTAAGGTCTGTTGCCAAGTTAGACATCTTAGACGAAGGTCCTAGGGCCTGCAATCATTGCAGACATTTTAGCGAGTTCTCCCGCTAATTTCAGACGTTTTAGATGATGCTCCCAGTGTCCACAATTTGAATGTATCCACAGAACTCTTTCGTTCGCTCAGTAATCGCGCACTTCAGGCTCAACGATCAGGAATGTGTTTCAAAGTCTCCGTGCCCAGAGTCCACAGTCTTTTTCCTGAAAGCACCGTATTTATCAGACACGTTAAGTATAGTGTCTAGAGACCACGAAGGTTCTCGTCGAACACCGTTGGTTCGCGAACCAGCTCCGCCGCCTAAGTAAATCCTATGACCTTCAAACGTCGGAAACGCATGCAGCGCGCGCGAACGCTGCGCGCGAGTGAAATACATACTTCTTCGGCGTGCAGAACCGGGCCCCGACGAAAGTGTTTGCTCCAGCGATTATCGGAGCGCGTTAGAAGCGAGCAGACTTGCTGTGCGCGTTAATTCAACAGCGAGTGCGACAATTAATTCGTTCTTCCTGGAACAATTGACCTGGAATCAAACGAAGAAAACGAAAATAACTGAGAATAAGTTTTCATTTTTAACTTCCTTGAATATTTAGCTATGGAACGTTAGGTTTTATTGGTTTAATCGCGAAACTGTGAGTTTAGGTTCTCATGAAGCGAAATTAATTCAGACGGTAGTTTGAATTAAAGAAAGAGAATGTAGGAAATAAATTGCTGCGTTTTGCAGGGTCCCTTGAGGACATTACTGTGCCACTTTTCAACCATGCTACTGCCAGATTATGTACTCTTGTTGATTATTAATTCGGAGATCGTTTGCAGAACGACGAGACTGAATTATATAAAATGTTGGTTGTTAAAGTATTATATTCGATTGTACGAAAAATTGATAGGACGTTAGCAAAAGAAAAATATCAAGCGATTTTACATAGTTCCTTTTGCAACAAACAAACGTAGTTTCCCGAGTACGTATTGCAAAATACTTGTAGCTTGTTATGTAATTCATTAGCAATTAATCTTTTGCCTCGCATCGGTCTCTACAGAAATAATAATAGTCTGGCAAACTATAATGTACACAAGCTAACGATTGAGGACAATTTCGACATAAATTGATTTTTCCATGCACAAATCCGACAAACGAGTCGTGCATTGAGAAACAGTCTTGAAATCAATTGTGTGGAACAATGAATTGCGGTTAAAAATAGTGCGAAAATGGCCAGAAATGACGAATACCAACGAAGGCTGAATTTTTGCGGTGAAATGACATAATCGAACGATCGCGATTTACGGTGGAACGAATCGGCTCGCGGTCGGCAGGCTCGTTCTGCTAACATCGTTCTTGCGAAACGTGTTTTATGGTTTTACATGCGCGGACGCGATGGGGGAAAATTTATGGAAAACTGTGGCACGTTCGAATCTGTCATTCCTTTTCGTAGAAGTGTGTCGCATACATATCCCCGAGCGAAAAATCGGATGAATGAACGCGCGGTTTCGCAATCGATTAGCCCGTTACAATTTGCACGCTATCGGGAACACGTTTCGTTATCAGAGTTCCGTTGCCGGTGCATCGTCTTTGTGTCTTCCGAGATTTGCATTAAGGAGAAATTCGCTTTCGCGCTGATACGTCGGAATGCGACCGGAGCAACTGTGCGGCAGGTTCTTGCGACGATCGGTGCGCGAGAAACACGCGCTTTTTGTGCAACGGTGATCGTACGATTCATCAGCTGCTCTGATCCATCGATCTTCTACACTCTTTCTTTGATAGTCGGTAACACTACTTTTCCGGACTGCGCTTGCCGGACCATTGGATTGCTCGATCTTGGAGGATTTTATGCGTTCACCGTGGGTGATCGAATTATTGAAATTGCGGAAGAAAACATTTCTCAATTGTTGCGATGGATAATGGTGTCCTGTTTCTTGTAATTGATGCAGAAAATATTTGTCTAACAGATTCGCAGTGTTGTCTGTGTCATTGAAGATATTTATGCGTTTAGAGCATGTAAGAATTTGAACTATACGGGAAAACACGCATTCCAACAATAGTTTATAACATTCGTGATAGTTAGTAGCACGAGAAATCCTCTGGTTGATGGAAGAAATTTTTCCCATAGCCTGATCGCTCTTAAATGGGAATTTAGTATACAGTTGCACTCGGAATTGATCGCTGCATATTTTAGTGTAAATCGAAATTTTTGTGTTATTTTATAGCATTGGCAATTATTCAGAGGGCTATTTCGCAGTGTAAAAAATTTTGTAGGTATTTCTAGAGGCAAAAAAATTTTTCTTCGAAGAATAAACATTACAGGTTATTCAGATTTAATAAATTCCTCTTTTTTGTATTTCTTTTTAATCTTGTGACACTACTTCCTTTCTTATCAACAAATGTGTGATTACTAAAAGTTGATTGAATATGTTCGGATGATTCAATGGTTCGTTTTAGGTATAATTAGGTGGAATAGTTTTACTTTAATCGATATGAGCAGAAGTTACTTCTGTTTACTGACTTCAGCGCGTGTCCGCTGCTATATTAAAAAAGTCGAACCGGTTAATCGAGGTTCTACCACACTAAATTACTTTTCCGGTGTGTTCACACACGTTCCGAACGTTTTCTGTCAAGTTTGCCATAAATGTCATTATCACGTTGACTGTCACCGATACGAATAAAGCTGTCAAATCGCTTACAACGAAATCCAACGCCACCGTACCGAACAATTCTTGCCATTACTATCAACAGTAAGATTTCTACTGTGAAAAAATTGAAATACGAAGTTCGAAGTTATATTTACATCTACAAAAAATATCAGAAGTTTCGGTGTACCCCTTTAATCAAACTGAATTGAATTTTCATATCCTGTTCTATGAAATTACTTCCAGTTGTTACATTAACATTTCCACGTTCAAAACATTCAGATACAACGCTGGAAAGTATACATCTATTTGACCTCATCTATTTGACATCATTTTGACCTAATGATTATCTGTCAAAAAAAAATTGTTAAACTGCACCTAGTTTTTGAAAACTTTAAGTTAATTTAGGGCAAGATTTTCTGGATGATTTTTCTCTCAAAATCCCCAGTTATTCGGAGTTTTATTTTTGCGTCGGAAATGTAGCATCGAAAACGACCGACGATTGTGGTTCGCGAATCATTCTATGGAATTAATCGCAACGCAAACAAATTGCAACGTCGATGCGGCGCAGCTGCTTGCGAAGGCAATCGGCAGAACGCGAACGCGCGTCATCAACGCGGTGATATAATAAAGGTTTTTAATTGCTGTTCCATTTCGCGTTTGGCTCGCAAGTTTCGCTGAAATTGAGATTTCAGCAGCGCGCGGGTTGCGACAGCCGAGACGCCGCGCCGTTGCGGCGCTTCCTTTTGCGAAAAATGTTACTTCAGAAGCATTTGGCTGTTCGTTTTTAATTAGCCAATTGCGTTCCGTGACGGCTGCGCTTTTGCTTTCAACCGATCGTATCTCGCGCTGCTGAGAATACAGGAACAGTTTGTTAGATCGAATCTGACCAAATTGGTACGCCGGCGACGAAATCGCCTAACTGCGCAACCACCGAGCATGTTACTTCTGTCGATAGAATGTTTCTCTGATCATTTCGTTTCTGTGAGCAACAATCCTATTACCATCTTTTCTTTCGAATACTTTCGATCCTTCTTCAACACTGAAAATTAGAGAAATTAGGTAAAATCAGAGCAGTTTGTTTGACGAAACAGAAACCGGGAAGTCGTGATTTGCGATTTTATTTGTTTATTTGTTGACTTTCACGTCCAGATTTCCCAAAATCCTCGTCAAATCCGCTAATTTTACAGCGTCGCATCGTTTCGCGGTAGTCTCCGCGCTAACGGTTGCATATCTTCCGATCGAGTTCCTGCTTTTCTCTCTACAAATCAGAAAAACAATGTGTCGGACAATAATGGTTCCGCTCGGAACTTTCGACGGACCCTCGTCAAAGTAAAACAGGCCGCGCGCGGCAGCAGCTGCGACTCATTCGCGCGTATACAAATCCGCTTCGAAATTGTATGCACAGACAGAAAGCGACGTAAAATCGCCGCTGCTTTCTCACCGGTCCAATAACGAAACCGTGCGCGCGAAACCGTTTTCCAGCGAATCTTTTTGCAGATTCCGCGAGACCTAGACACTCGAAGAAGCGTTTTAACGACGTCGCATTTCATCCTTCGACGGGAAACGGGCGTGCCTTTTCTTCCCCACGCATTTTGTCGTCGCCGGTCTACATTGTTCCGAATCTTGTCGTCGTAAATGTGTTTTGCGTCGAGCGACGATAATTGCGTAGCCGCTAGAAAATCGTTTCGGATGCTGGGGATAAATGGTAAAACGCCCGGCGATCGTGAATGTTTCTGGTGTAGCGAGATCGGCCGTGGAAAAAGAATCGGCTCACCAGGTTTTTCGTGAGCGAGAAAGCGAGCTCTTAAATGCAACAATGTTCGCTATGCAAATCGGTATGTACTGTAAGGAGATTGAACAGTGGTACTGTCGCCAGATCAGGACTTGTTCCTCCACTCTAACCTCCCCTTCCACCGAGCTATTCCCCCACGCTTCCGCCGCAACCCGGTCACGTGACGCCTGTCCGGTACTGGCAGAGAGAGAGGGTAATTTTTTCCCCTCGATTCGTGCTCCCTCCCCTCATCTGGCGACACTGATATCGCGTAGCTACTTTAAAATTGAACAATGAATTTTTTGAAAAACATATAAACAATATTCTGCACGTTAAATTCTAGAGTTACAGTCTCTTTGTATGTATAAAGCAGAAACCATTGAAGTTAATCATTTCGAGAGAAGTACGAGAAATGAAAAAGAGAAGAATGTTCATTTTCGTTGACACAGCCCATGGTCAAGGTTAATGATGGTCCCATAAGGACTCATTAGCGTAATCGTGCTCGACAATTTCTCACGGAATCGTCAAAATGTTAGGAGAAACTTTGCCCCTCGACCAGCTGATTCTGTAATCCGCGAGAGACGCAGCATGTGAAAGCGTTATGCAACTTTGTCGACGAAATACAACGTTCTGGGGCAAGGTTGATGGACCGTGTTCACGGTCAGGCCTCTATATTGACCTGTACAGAAATAACTATTGGAAAACGGAAAAGAATATTTATCGTAATGTCATCCGTGAAAATAGTTCCTATCAACATTCTCGAATGCTTAATGGAAAATTTCAGAAATTTTATCGTAAATATTTCTTAATTTTATAATTGACCCGTGCAGTCTAGAGTACAATCTATCCACTATTGACGAAAAAAGACACCGTTTTCAGGAAATAAAATTGATTCACGGTTCACTGATCAAAAAAAAAAAAAAGATCTTGGAGAGATAAAATCGATTCAGTTCTCTCTGAATGAAATTTTAAAAGCAAAACAGATCGCCGAGGATAAAGTCTATCTGAAAATCAATATTTTCGAAAATGCCAAAAGAAAGTGCATCCAAATAGACGAGCAAGGATTAAGAAATCCAGCTGAACATGAGCAAGTGATGTTTTCAGGAATTGATCGATCAAACACCTCTGCCGATTGCTGAACCGCGAACATTCTGATGCAACAACGAATAAAATAAAGGATACCTCCTCCCCCCTCCCTTTTTTCCAACGATAAAATCGAAGGCGCACGACGCCGAAACACTTTCGAACGAGAGCAGAAAAAGCGTGAGCGAAGCGTGACGCACCTGTTAGGAAGTATTCAGTGCGAAGTATTCAGGGACAGCCGTGAAAAGTTCAAACGGAATCGCCGGGAACGAACGAACGAACGTGCCGCGGACTTACGTAACCTACAGGCAGAAATTCCGCGTACGAAATGTAAACAAACGGAGACGAAGAGATTCGCGAGCTTGCGCAAACCATAAGCATCCTTGGGCTGTCTCGTCCTTGTCCGACCTACTTTTAAACAGGAGCAAATGATCCTTTTAGCGCGTCGAATATGAGGAAACCGTGTCCTCAAGGTGAAACTTTGGGTGTTCAAAGGTGATGTTTCAGTGACGTCCAAAGGCCCCATTAAACGTATGTTTTATTCTTATTTAGGCGTTTCGTGTGGCCATTAAAAAAGCGTTTAGTGGTCCAAGGACGTGCTCGAAACACTTGAGGTGATTAGACGCTTTGTGTTATGAAACTTCTGTTGGCAGTTGAGCCACTCGTTCGTCAAATCGACTAAGTACAATGAGAAAAGACACAGCTGAGAATATTGACGAAATAGTACACGCTCATTTTTTAATTCTATGATATTAACTCTGTGCTCTAGCATTTTATTTATATCTAGACTGCAGATCTTTATACAAAATAAAAAATGTTTGCATTGATTCCAAGACACAGGAGCGAAATAAAAATTTCTTTCTTCTTTTAATTATTTTATTAAGCTAAAACCAATACGCTGGTGCCCTTAAATCTTTTTAATATGTCCACTACTTTAAATTGCGTTTACCCATTTTTGTCATAAACGCATAAAATCCGCAGTCTATTTATATCTATTGCAATGCTAAAAACTTCCAATTAAGGGGGCCGGCAGGGTTTGAAATCCATATGCTTATGCATGGGTCAAAACCTTTTCAAACTATCGCTTCAATATTGCAATGAGCAGTTTAAAAGTGGTCACTTGTGTTTCCTAAAAGTCCGATTTATGTCTGTATAGAGCCCAAATTTCGAATTTCTACCTCATCGGGGAGTAATTAACAATATTCGGCAGAAAATTCGAATTCTGAAGCAAGTATGACGTCACAAGATGGCTCTCTGCCGCTGAGAGATTCTCTTAATTTCGCGAGATTTATTTAAGACGTAAAATGTCTAGAAAAAAGGCACAGGATAACATAGCGTGACAGTCAAGGCCAAATGCCTGCCGGCCCCCTTAAGGACTATAAAGGGATCATTTCGTAATTAAAACACGGTGACACACTTCTTAGGAAACTTTCGTAAGGCTCTAAGAAATTCGATGAAAATGAAAGCCGAAAAGTGATAATCGTTTTTTAGAAGACACCCTTTCTCGATTTCCCTGAATAAGTGTCTAACGGGAGAATTCCTCGGACACGATTATCATACAAATTCGATGGAACATAAAACTAAAGTTGAATCTGATAAGAGATACTACATTAAGGACTAATGCATTCCAACTTGTCATGAGAATTCGGGAGATAAGGCTACTTCAAATGGAATGCTTGTTCCGTTATGTGATTAGGTTAGAAAGTAGGACAAATTTGTGAAATGTTGTAAAAACATGAGAAGAACGTTCTATTCGATCCTGTAAAATTATGATTTAGCCCTTAATCGTTTCCTTGTGCAAATTTGGCACATTCTCATTCATGAATTTCACACGTTTGAATTGACACGAATTGAAGAAAACTGTGTTTCCAATTTAGCAATTTATCGCTGACCAAATTGAAAAAATTGTGTTCCCAATTTAAAAATTTATTGCTGTCCCATTTGTAAACAGTTTTCACTTCGAATCCATATAGCTTGCCAGTCGCTAATAATTTCTAAAAATCGAGACGTAGCTAGGAGTGGCACGTTCCATTCTTCTGTAGTCGAACGATTAGGTGTCCTCCGGATCTGAAGATTGACTCACCGTAGAAAAATCTCCGAAAGAGTGTCAACGGCTGGAACCGGGTCAGAGAAGAAGTTTGTCTGGCCCGATTTCGGTGTATTAGGTAACGTTCTGGAAGAGCACGTGGTTGCTGGCGTGGTACAGCATGTTGTCGGAGAAGCGAGTGGCCGGAAGATGTTAACGGGACCGGTCGAATAGGATTAGCACAACGGCACACCGTTGTCACTCCTTCTTCTCACTTTCATCTCACGATTTCCGGTTCGGTCGAACGGTATTGGTTTCACGGTGTGTCCTCGATCGTCTCTCCCTCTCTAGGTCTGGGTGTCCCAACACATTTTCTAGGTCCTCTTCGAACGAGACGCACGCGTCGTGCCAAGAAAGCTCGGCTCACCGTCAAGAAAGTGGACGGACACCTCTTTCTCCGCCGCTCTGTGCGAGCCTAATCTTTGGAAGCCTAATATTTGGAACCAATTTTCGCATAGAATCGACTAGACTGCGAATTTCTATGCGTTTAGGGAAAAAGTTAGCAAAACGGTAAAAGATCTCAGATTACTGTTACGTTCGTTTTGAATCTGAGAAAAATATTAATGGACGAAATGCATTTTTATCTAACTCCTGCATACCACAATCCATCAGAAGCATCCGCCATACAAGGATGAAGGATTGTTATTTTTAAACTGCAGATCTTTATGTAAAATGAAATGCGATAAGAATCGACTCGGATTCCAAGAGCTACGTATGAATTATGATATCTAGCATTTATTAATCTGTACCATGCCTGGACTAATGGACGGTGTAAATTGATCCTATTATTTCGAATCGGAAGACTGACCGGCGAACCATTGAACGTCGCGGCAGGATCGACTCTGATAAAAGGATCTGGCTTATCGATCCTCGCGGACATCCTCGGCAAGACTCATTGCAATATGAATTACCGTGGCCGAGCAAATGGAAACGGACCTCCGCTTTCTACGCGCGCGGACGTTAGATCGTCGCGAACGAACATCAGCGTTTCTTTGCGAGAGGCTCGTGCGTCTCGTTCCGTTTCCAATTCAATTTCTCTCATTCCCCTTCCCTACCTCATCCCTCCCCAATCCCCTCTCACAAAGTAGACTTCAACGTTCATTTCTTTTTTCGAGACTACACCCGTGAAACCCGCATATTTTGTTACCGCGGTTTTTTCGTGAAATTCCTAACAAACGCTGCCGGACAAAATCGTTCTTCCTCAGCCTAGATTTTTTGAAAGACTTCCTCGTTCCGTGCTTTCCTTATTTTGTAGCCGGTTGAACTGGGATTGTACTGTTCTTTTAAACGATTTTAATGGCCCAGTGGGTTATCTGTGGTACGAGAATGCATTTATTTACGTTTAGCCTGCGTTCCACTTATTTAAACGGTTAGGTTACAGTCGAATGGAGAGTGTCGCCCGGGAAGTGTTGGGATTTTAATTGTGTGTCGTTATTCTTCGGTTGGTGGACTTTTCGGCGGTTGTTAGTAGGCTAATAAAATCTCATGTTCAGCCATAGAATGTAGTCGTATACGTGGATTTTATCGTGAAACCTTCGCCTTGGTAAAGATACGAGCTGAGAACCTGTGGATAGAAAGAAATGGGAGCCTTCGGCAATTTTTATTAACGTTACAAACGAAGGGATTGTTATGAAAAAAAATATAACAACGTTCTCCGATCTTCGTTTAAACAGACAAAAATGTTTCTCCAGCCAAAATTGAGGAGCCATCTAATCGATAAAACATATCACTCAAACCCGTCATCAAACATCGACTTCTTAAATCGTTTCGCCATCTCTCACTTTTCTTCAATTCTTCTAAACGCAGACAGTGAGGATATCGCTATGAAAAAAAATGCAACAATGTACTCCAATCTTCGTCTAATCAGACAAAAATATTTTCTTACCAAGGCCTGAGAGATTAACCAGTAAAAAAAAAAGAAATAGACAAGTTACGAGCCGATTCCATAGAAATTGCACAACCCTCGCAAGGATTGGATCATTGCAATGAAGAAAAACGATTCTGAATTGTCTAGACCTGGTCCGATGGTTCTGAAGAGACAAAAGGACATTTCTAATTTATTGGAGCTGGTGGGTTCCGGTTCGACCGCGGACGTGTTAAGAAAGATCATGGAGATCGAGGCAGCAGGATCGCTGGCGGCTCGGCGCAGCTCGATCGGAAGGATAAATCGGAAAGTAAAAAAGGCGAGAGGATGGGGCGGGACCACGCTAGGAATGGGAATGGTGGAGAAGCCTATGGGGGGGAGGGAACCGGATCAGCGGGGAAGAGCACGGGAATATGGACCGGCGGAGTAAAACGTGCGAGCTACACCACAGAGACGCGTTTAACCGGACCGTTGACCCACTTACCCACTAAACTCGGAGCCAGCCGGGTTTCAGAGGGAGCCGGTCGTGCATCATCCTCGTCAACGGGCATCATCATCATCATCGCGAGGCCCGTGTCTTGCTGCCATTACCTCTCCCATCGGCCGCCCGTGACGGTCGCCCAACGACGAGACAAGACGAGACGAGACGAAGGATCCACCTTTCTCTCTTTTCAAGTTTTCTCTGTTTCTTCCCGCGTCATGATCGCCTCGGGACATTAGAGTCTTCTTCTTCCTCGTGTTTCATGACCTCTTCGACGACCATGATGCCTCGAACTTTCTCTGTGACGAGTACCGTTCGACCGTGACCGCGTGATTCTGAATTCTGATAGTGTGCGTAAAACCGCGTTTAGACAGAATTTAGGGGATGATTCTTCGGAGCGATTACCCATCGGAGATTATTTCATCATTTTTGACAGCCCGTGGCCCATGGGACCGTTATGACAAAAATCAGGAAATCGAACACAGAACAGTAAGAACATTTAAAGAATTTTGAAATACTAAAATACTGTTGTTCTTATTTTTCATTCGAATCCACTAACAATGTGTAAATAAGCGAGCGCATGGGGGTAGTCGAAAAAGGATTATATTGGTAAACGGAGATGGATCGTGTCGATAGCATAATCGACCGTCGAACGAACGGGACTGTTCATTACACAGAGTGATGCAGTTATGATCGACAGAAACAGATTCGTGTCAGCACATGCAGGGTTTCTAATGCCGTCATGGATGGCGGCTGACATAACCGAGGGAGTGGATCTTCTAATTTGAAACCTGTTAATTGTACAGGACTGTCGACGCACACGAAACAACGATCAGGAACACACTGGTATTATATCGACGATGACACTAATCAGTTCTCCACTGGAATCTCTCTTTAATTCGAAGCAGTTAAACTATTACCACTTCATAATCAGTGTATATCCTTTGGCTACATTTTTTCTAACTGAAACACGCTATTCACGGATTCCTTCCTATCGAGAATTATGCTCCGGAACTGGTAATTGGTAGCATTCTCGTTCGCAGAAATTGAATTTCGTTACGAAGACAGTAACATAGAGATAACATCCAACCCTTTAGGGACGAGGACTTTTTCTCAGAACAACTACAAATATTAACCATTTCTTCCAACCTAGAATATTTCCCTTCTATATATATATTTTTTTCATGTTATACATACGAAAATGGTGCAATTTACTCGTACAATACTGAAATGTTTAGTACTTTATTAAATACAAACAAATTTAATAATGTGAAAAATATTTTCAATAATGATACAGCAATTTTTAGTGGCGCCTTACAGTCGCCATTCGAGCGCTAAGGGTTAAAAATAATTCTCTTAGTGCACTGGATTCTTCTCATATTTCTAGTGCTTGGCAGTAACAAAATCCGCAGTCATGTTGAAAGACATTTTATCTCGTACAACATTTCTTTAAAAAATGTCCCTTAAAAAAAATCGTCCCATAATAATGTTCAAACAACGTCAATTATCTCACGACGATTAAATACATTTTGTGCAATAATGGGTATTTTAAAACAGTAAAACGGTTAAAATGATTTAAGAATGCAAATCTATTATCTTCCGCTTTTTAAAATGATTAAAGTGAAAATGGAATGTCTATCTATCTCCAGTTTCTTCCCATTGACGCAATCACATTTTATTTTGCATAAATATCTGCAGTCTAGTTATAAATATTCTAAATTCAACGTTAAAAGACTCAATTTGATCTGATGAAACATTTCTTTCATGTCAAATATCAAATATGCAAAAAAATGGCTAAAGACTCTCAGTGAGGGACCAAAAATAACAGTTATTCTAAAATTTTCTACGATAAAAATCGTTCATAAAAGGTTGATTATTATTCAAATGTAAGATAATCTACATACAATATAAAGAAAAAAATTCGAAATACAAAATGATTAAAAAGTATAGATTTTTATACTTTTTGGTTACAAATAACAGTTATTAGTGTCCAAAAAATTGGATCCTTCTCGACAACTGTTATCGATGACAGAAAAACTACTCTGGAATCCGCAGGTTCAGAGGAGTGCAAGGCATCATTTTCCCGGTCCGCGATCGCCTAAGTGATTCGCGTTGGTCGCGTCTCGGGTAATCAGCGGCGGCGAGGTGTTAATTAGCGGCACGGCGTCGGGGGAGCCGTCGATTTCGCTCGCGCGCCGAAAGAGGTCGTAAATCCGATGACGGGGAAACCGTGAAAGAGGAAACGCCGATGCAACGACATTGAGCAACCTTCCCGGGGCAGCTGCGTATGACTGTTACTCTAGTTTCCGCGAGCAAGTGTTGCGGTGTTACGCAAAAACCGATTCGGCTCTGGCCTTAGAACGCGCGTACGCCCAATCGCCGGGGCCGGTTCTGGTCTACATAGTTCTGCCGCGAAGCCAACCGGCGTGTCTAACGAGATTCCAGATTGCGCTTTCATCCGCGATCCATTATTCCGCGCGATCCCGCGGATAAACTCCCGTTCGAATCGTGGACACCTCTGTATGCGCCGTGAATCCAAATCGGCGCGATCCGCCATTCTAACTTTTGCAAATTCCTGCTCTCTTCTGTCTTATCACCATAATGAACTTTTCGGCTCACTTTTTAATTTATCAGTCGATTATCCTCCACCATGTGCTCCTATTTCCAATGTACGTACAGTGACTCCAACTAATATTGGCACACTCTTAAAAGTCGCATAACATTGTCAATATTGGAGTATACTACTTGAATTTTTTGGAGAAGTTGGAACAATTGGTTCGCTTACATAACGTGAAAAAAATGTTTGATTAAAATTACAATTGGTCGAAATTGCAGAGAAAGTACTAACAGTTGCAGTTTGCAACTTTTTGTATGCGGGCTTCTATTAACAATTTAAAAAGTACGTTGTGTACATCTGTATGAATTATACATATTCTGAGAATTTCATCAAAATCGGTCAACGTTGCAATGAGCTACAGATGTTTCAAAATGATCACATAAGGGCGAAATTCCCTGAGAAGACCAAAATGTTTGTAGCTCAATCTAATGTTGACTCCAATATTGACAATGTTATGCGATTTTTAAGAGTGTGCCAATATTAATTGGAGTTACTGTAGGACTTTGTTCCGGTACCACAAGAGAACAATAAAAGGATTAACCTGGCCACGACAGGTAACTTCAAAATTATGTTTTAAAGAACTGACAAATAAAACAGTGAGTGTCAATTATATTGTCACCAGAATGGTCCGCTGTCCGAGGGTTAAGAATACTAAAGCCTTATGATAACTCCAGTAAAAAATTACACAAATATGACTGGAATTAATGTTCGGAAACCCAATATTATTCAGAATAGAACAATTTCTTTAAAGTGGAACCAAACGATTATACAAAATCACTTATAAAGTGATCGATCAAGAATTGTATAAGCTTATAAAAATAATATAAAAGTATCAATGCGTTTGATGCACACGCAATTTGATGTGACGAATGAGTGCCATTCTTGGACCGAAAGTGATAGATCGGATCGACAGTGGCGAACAATGAGTCAGCGACGCGAGGAACGTCGTTGACGACGAAAAATTGTTAGTTTATTAGGTATTTCGCTATCGATAAACGAGATTCCTGCACCGCGATTGTTGCAATTCGTATTACACAGAGCTACCGCGCCAGTGTTCGACGCTTTAAATGTCAGCCGCGCGCATACTTCATTAATAACACTACACAGCCGGTGTCTGTTTGACAGAGGAGCCGTGGCGTGGCAGCGAGTGGCCACTGAAACGCATCGTAAATATTCGTAAACCGGTTGTTAGGTGCCGATTGACGGTCCCGCGACGAAAGGAACGCCTGAAAAACCGATCTGCTGCCGGTAAAATCATTTTAGAGGATCGACGAATTTCCTAATTGTATCTTGCATTTCGTTCGATAACGATCGGACAAGATCCTTAAACTGCTGTGTCCGTTTAAGAGTCTCAACAATCTACAGACTATTAATCAGTAGTCAAATATCGTAATCGGTTGCAAATTGCAGGCGAGAAGCAATATATCAAATCTGAGTAACATCATTTGTCAATTTCGTTTCATTGAATTACGTCGGCGGATCCTTTTGGGAACTGTGAGAAGCTTGTGAGCTTAGACAGCTGACGAGTGGATTAGCAAAATTATTTTAGCAAATTATTTTATAATAGTAAAAGAGAATTTTGACGTTTGATTTGTTAGTGTTGGATTGGATTACGAGAAAAATATTGACAAGTGTTTAGTAAACAGCTGGCCTATGGACACCAGGATTTGTGACCGGTTAATAAAAATAGTAAAACACAGTAAGAGTCAAGCTTACAAGGTTGATAAGGTTCTTCTAAAACTTCAACTAGTTGAGAGCATAGAAAGGCTTAGTATTTTGAATAGCAAAGAATTAGCCTATGGACACTAGGGTTAGTCTAATAAATAAAAAACATTAGTAAAATGCAGATTGTTCCTTCGTCAGTGTAATCAGCAGCAAAAATGCATCTACATGAATTAGATGACCGTTCTATCAAAATGAATCACACGACTAGATGAAATTACTTCTTGGCTCAGCTTCTGTCTCCTAAAAAGTTGATTGTTGAGCATAACAGTTTTAGAAGGTAAAGCTGCAGCTGAGAGGAACATTTATGAATCGCCCAGCGGCTCGCCGGTAGCTGATTTACGATCTCGCTTGCAAGCAGATATTGCAGAAGGTCGCATCCCGTCCGGCCAGGACAAGTGAAAACGACGCTGTGCAATGATAATCCCGAGGATGACGTATCCGACGAACTTCCTGACCTGTCATGCGACGCGATCGTCGATCAACTTCGTTCTCTTTGTGCGCACGCGATCCCGAGGACGTGCCTAGAAACGCCGAACAACGAATCTGCCTGATTCGAATTCGACTATGACAACTGCCTAAGCATTCGGTGCAGCTAGACTTTCATACGAATAAAAACTGAATTAGCCTAACACGTTGAGAACAAAGACCCTTAGAGTCTACTTATAAAATACGCGATTGTTCCATGAATGCATAACAGTCCTCACTATAATGACTAGGATTGACGAGCCAGCTGGAGGTCAGCAACAGTTTCCACATGATAAATCAATCCGGTTCGAACGGATCGACTTTGGATCGAGTCGATCAATACTTCCGCGAGATCAACAAGATTCCAACGACGCTCTCTCTCTCTTCCTCCCTCCCTCTCTCCCTCTATCATCTTTTAGATCCGAGAGATCCAAGATCTCGCACGTCTGACGTTAATCACCCGCTCACATTTTCGAGTTTTTTCTTTCGATCGCTATGAACGGGGAGGACGCTTTTCACTGAAACCAGGTTTCCGGTTCAGTGAAACGGTCTTCTCGATCCTGATTTTCCTCGCTTCTGTCCGCCTTTTTAATGAAAGTAACAGCTTATTACACATGGGGACCATCAATGGCGCTCTCCTGTCACCAGAACTTGCATGTTGTTAATGAATAATAGCTACAAATCTGACAGGGAAAACATCTCAAAATCCTTAACATTTGTTCTCCTAATTCCCCTAGAACTGTGGCCCTTTGGCGCTCCTAATTCCCCTAGAATTGTGGCTCTTTGTACTCCCAATTTCTTGAGAATTGTGAACCTTTATATTCCCAATTCCCTAGAATTGTGACGCTTTCTACTACTAATTCCCCTAGAGTTGGTACCCTTTTGTACTTCTCATTCTCCTACAATTGTGACTCTCTGTACTCCCAATTCCTTAAGAATTGAGACCCTTGAAGTATCCTAAAATCACGGCCCTTGAAGTTCCCTAGAACTGTGACTCTGTGTACTCCTAATTCCCCTAGAATTGTGGCTCTTTGTACTCCCAATTTCTTGAGAATTGTGAACCTTTATATTCCCAATTCCCTAGAATTGTGACGCTTTGTACTACTAATTCCCCTAGAGTTGGTACCCTTTTGTACTTCTTATTCTCCTACAATTGTGACTCTCTGTACTCCCAATTCGTTAAGAATTGAGACCCTTGAAGTATCCTATAATCACGGCCCTTGAAGTTCCCTCGAACTGTGACTCTGTGTGCTCCTACTTCCCCTAGAATCGTGGCCCTTTTGTGATCCTAACTCCCCTAGAATTGTGGCTCTTTGTACTCCCAATTTCTTGAGAATTGTGAACCTCTATATTCCCAATTCCCTAGAATTGTGACGATTTGTACTACTAATTCCCCTAGAGTTGGTACCCTTTTGTACTCCTTATTCTCCTACAATGGTGACTCTCTGTACTCCCAATTCCTTAAGAATTGAGACCCTTGAAGTATCCTAAAATCACGGCCCTTGAAGTTCCCTAGAACTGTGACTCTGTGTGCTCCTACTTCCCCCAGAATCGTGGCCCTTTTGTGATCCTAATTCCCCCAGAATTGTGGCTCGTAGTGCCTAATTCCCCTAAAATTCTTCCCATAGCAATTCTAAATACCCGGTCACTGACTCCTAGCAGCATCTTCACGAATGTAACACAGTTTATTGCACGCGTCCGACCATCAATGCCACCGCAGAATGCACCTCGGAAATCATTGCTCGGTTGGTCTGGCCGCGTCACTAATGAATACAACCAGTAAATCTGACAGGGGAAACAAATTTATCGGGGATTTATTGAGATAACCTGTGCACACATCGTATCCCTGGTCCCCGTGTACTTTTGTTGCTCAACCCGTTCAAGAAAAAACGACTGAATTATGCTGGCGCGGTATGTGGTAATATAAACGTTGCCGCGGGGTTATGCAAACGAGAACGCGGAGAATAGAAAAAAGCCTCGCCCGGCGAGCCGCGATTTTTCTACTGAAATTTCGCGTCTCGAAACAATTTTTTCATTGCCACTTTTCGATTGCAACATTTCGGACAGCCTCTCAGCCATCTATCTGGATCACTATTTGGGCAACGCTATCGACGCAATTTCGTCGATTTCGGGCTCGAAAACTGGAAACGCCAGTTACGAAAGCGTGTCGACCTCGGGCATCGTCGAAACCGGGGTTCGACGATGACATCGAGGACCCTATACACATTTCGAGAGTTCGTTTGTAGTCCTAAGTGGGTCACGACGACCGAGAGAATTAACAGCTGACCGTACAACTTTGCACACCCCCTGTCCAAAACGATTAGGTCATTCTTTTGGTTTCTAAAAGACGGTATTCGCTCTACTGTGCGTGGATTATGCTACTTCTTAAAATGTTTTCTATAGCCTTATAAATTTCTGCTGCTTCTGAAATTATTGTATTTGTTGATTTTATCTCTCACAGTCTTGGAAGTGTCCCATAGTCTTGTGCTGCTTCTTAAAATGTTGTATTAGCACACGTACAATTTTGCTAGTTGACGTATGGACCACAGGATTTTTGGAACTGTTTTCTTACATTTCGCTATGTTTGTTCGCAGGAATGACGTCGGCAGCAGCAGAGTTGGTCGTCGAAAGGGACCCAGAGCCCATCATCGAGATGACAGACATGAATAGAACACTGATGGGCGTGGGTGCTCAGGGTTTAGTGCGAATGGCCCTGGACCAATACACGCAGATCCTCACAACGATTTCTGACCCTCGTGTTGGAGACTGGCCCTTGATGGACTCACCCATACCAACTATTCTCATCGTGCTTCTCTATTTGTACGGTGTGACGATATTTGGGCCCCGAGTGATGGCCAATAGGAAGCCCTTTAAATTGAGAGGTACCTTGCTCGCTTACAATGCGTTCCAGGTGGTCTTCTCTTTGGGGATGCTGTACGAGGTAAGAAAATCATCTATTGATTTGTCGATTTTGAGGGTATCTTGCGGTGCCTGGGTCCATTTGAGGTCAGACTTTGAGTCTAGAGGATGTAGAATTATTTTTTTCAATTATCTCCTGGTCAAATTGTCCCCCAGTACTTCAGTGCAGAACTTGACCCAGTTCTGCAACAATTTCACATTTCTAACAACTAATACAGGTTGTGCAATTTGCCTAATTAAAAAAAGCCTAATTAAAAAGATCAAGGTTTTACGCGATGCTACGTGTAGAAGAAAGGTTAACGAATCGAAAAAAATTCATGGAGATCCATGCAGATCTATGGGTCGTATCAAACGGCGAATCGGATGATCACAGTCTTAATGAGAATGCACGGACTGGATTCTTTTAATTGCTACTCCATACGGTTTCCAGTATCGAGAAGCAGTTACGGACATCTGTCTATGTTTCTGGTTGAAAGTAGCTCGCTCTTTCTTCTCGTGAAGAAGCATCCGGATCGAGTTTTAGCGACGTGGGATCTGGCTAATGATTCGCTCGGATCAATTACGGAATTATCGACGGTAACGTAGGCAAAGAAAAACAAAAAGAGAGAGGAAGGAGGTTTCACGAGACCTAATCGCGTTCATGATGACGCAAAGAGGAACGGCGCGAGCTACGCTATGTCGAGACCCAGTCAACTCGGAATCCAAGCTCTCTCGAGGCAATCTTGATGTGCCATGCCGGAGGGGCTCTCTCTAAATCGCAGAGCAATTATTTATATTTAGCAATTCGGCTATTTCGAGAACTAATTAACATTTTTTCGGCAATTCAAGGATCGTTGCAGAATCTCACCATTCGTCGCAAGAATCCATGTATTCATAATCCGTGCAATCTCCCTTTGCAGTATTGTGGCCCTTTGTACTCCTAACTGACCTAGAATTCTGACCCTTTGTACACTCCTGATTACCCTAGAGAATTGTGACCCTTTTGTATGCCCTTTTCACTCATAAATTTCCTAGGGAATCTTGGCCCTACGGAATGTGCTGTGAAACTGTAAAAACCTTACACCTTCCCAAAGAATTTTTCCCCACATGTAATTCCTTGTATCCCCAATGACCTTACGAAAGCGATCTTCAAGAACTCGTACATCCCTTTCCAGATATCGCCAATATAACTTGACCACTTCAAAGATGTCCCTCGTAAACCTTGTAGTAATTTCGGAGAACTAATTTTTTGGCTGAAATCAGCGGTCACCCATCCTAGTCAATACCTCTGCGACCAACGTTACTTAACCTGGAATACCGGATAGGCGATCACCTTCAGAATGTACCCATCAACTGCTTTCCCTACTATAAAATTAACTTTTGGTACACCTACGACAAAGCTACCTTTCTAAATTCCTGTAAACTATTTTCTTTGTTCTTTTAATTTTTCTTAACTTCAATCCTCGGTCTATTTGCCTGCAGGTTTTTTCTCAAATTATTTAAAAAATGCACGAGTATCTAAGTCAATTCAATTTATATCATTATCAATTCTACCACTGTCACTCTTTTTATAATTGGAGTTCGTCCCTCACAATTTTCCCATAAAGTTTCGAGTAAATTTGTAATATTTTTAAGCATGCTCCAGTGAATTTTTAGTTTTTGCAACGGAACCATAAATAGTAATTTCCCACAACTCCTCATCATCACTCATCAATCCGCAATAAAAATCACTTTCACACACGTTTAACACGCCCATTGATAAACGTAAATGAATTCAATTTTCCCAGGCTAAGTACGACAAGAAATATCTTTCCCATCGGTTTGTAAATAATCGGGTAGCGAACAGACTTTATGGTAGTGCCACACTGACTCCCAATAGGAACAAGTTGTCGATCAGCATCGCGTGGTTTACAGTGACAGTTCAAAGAGACATAACAGACATCATTCGTACAGCTTGGAACACGACATATTGTCCCGTCGATGGCGGCAATTAGAGCCTCGGGAAGAGTTATAGTGACGATCAGGCGTAGCACGATCGAGTTACTAGCTCGCGTGTGTTCTCGGCGTACAGTATACATAGTTTCCTTCTTCCACTGAAATCGCTAGACCGTAAAACTTTGTGTTTTATAATCAAACGAAGGTTTCATAAACGAGTTTAAAATTTCAAATGAAAATTAAAATATTAAAAATTAAAATGGCTTTCAACCTAGTAAAATGATTAAAAGAAGGGAAACATTCTTAAATGGCTCCTATTTTTATTTTGCATAAAGATCCGCATTCTACTAATTAGCTATCGTTACGTTAGTTCGGATTGGGTTCGTATAGCAGTTTCGAGAACTTGATGATCACCGACAATCGATACTGGCCGAGAAATCTCTGAATCCAATGACTCTGGCTGTCAAGACACGGATTCAATGGACCGTGGCGAGTCTATTACGAGCTGGCGCCGGTTTATGCTACCCAACACTCGTTTTCCCAGCGACGTATTTCTTAATTGAACGTTGGAACATTGTCACCAAAAGTGGCAGTGAAATCTTGTCCTTTCGAATGAATCTAAACGCTAATCGAGTTGCCAATGAAGCATTTTAACACAATACTTGCCGGCAATTATTTCACAATATTTAACAAATCTACGGCTCGCTAAGAATTTCATAATGAATTTTTGAATGACAGTAGCAGTTTCAATTGCGAACTAACGAATCGCGCCAAGTACATAATATGATCGAGTAATTTCTCTTGGGATCATTAGTTAAAAAAAAAGAAAACAAATTTCGAAGCTTCTTTTTGATATGGTACAGTGCGTCAGAAGTTATTCACTTGAAATTGTCTGTTACTCGAACCGATGATTGTTAAGCAAATCCGCGGAATTCCTTTTCGCAATGGCAGCGTTAAGAAATTGAGAGAGGTGTTCGATAATGTAGATTGACCGAGGAAAATTGAAAATGATTCGTTACGTTTGCACAATGGCCGACCCCAATGGAGTAGCTCGTTAATCGGGCTCGCGTTAACTCGAAAGTCCAAGTTGACATGTGTGTCAATGTCTAACGAAAGTAACGAAACTCCAGGAAGCTGGAATGCGATGCAATTTTACGGTGTCCTCTAATGATCTAATTGCTATACTGCGGATTTTTATGCAAAATAAAAGTGACTGCCTCGGCTGCGAGATATGGAGACGAAATAGAACGACATTTCTTCCCTTAATAATTTGAACAGATGAGAAATAATGTATTACTAAATTTTCTACAATTTTAGATCGATTAGTCGAAACTTCGAGTGGCTTTGGTCGATCAAAAGTGGCTGCAGTTAAACGAAGATGGAAATCTGCATGAATCCACAATAAAATAGAAATCGTATACAAAAATAAGGATTGCCTAGTTTACAGTATTCTACCATGTTCCATTTATAAACAGAACATGTTTATCGCGGAGACCAATTTCACTTCGAACTATTCAGAAGGCGAAGCTTTCATATTTTATTCCGTAAAATTCAACTATCTCTCGGCTTATTTACATCTATATAGCTAAACGTGACCCAGAATATTTTATTTCCGCAAGGCGCAGTTGCGAATCGAAACTGGACCGTGAATTTTATGCAATTTATGACAAAGGTGAATGAGAGCCATTTAAAGCGGTGAACAAAACAAGACAATTTCAAAATATCAAAATCGTTAGAGAAAGAATGACATTTCCATTTGCCTCGTACGGTGTGCAATTTATGCAAACAACTTGTATTTAGCATAAAGATCAGCAGTCTGGTAATGACAGTTTGGAGACGTGTTTTATTTGACTTTCGGAGATAGTGGGATACCGGGGGGGATTGCATCAAGGTGCAGCGAACGCTGTTAGGAGTAAATGTCAGCGTTATCGGGAATTATCCACGACGGTAGTCATTGCCATAATGGCAGAAGCCGGCTAGTCGAATCGAAACGACGCGTTTCGCAAGCGGGTTCAAGCGGGTCCAGTCGAAAGTGAGCCAAGTCCGCACTAGCCAGATGAATACTGGTTCAAGGTGGCCACTCAAACCATCGAATGATAAACATAGGATCTTTGGTAACGGTTTGGAACAGTTCGGAAAGTCGGTCGTTCACCGTGTACATTGGTCCAGCGGTTTCTCTTTTCTTCTGGATACGACGGACGACCTTGAAACTGGAAATTCGCCTGGTACACAAACGATTTCCAACGTACCGGTTACACGTTGCAATTGAATTTTACATTTCGATTTCGACGGAACCGAGTCGAGAAAATAGCAATTCGTTCCTAAATTTGAGATTTTTTAGAATATTCCTGATTTCGTGGAAGACTTGTGAAATTTTGGTGGACAGATTGCAGTTTTAATTCAATTTAAAGATATTTGCCAGGAAGACAGAAACGGCAATCGCGCATAAACGCGTTAGAAACACGCGTAACTTTTGAACCAGTGAATTCCTCACCTTAAACCTTCCATTTTTGGCATTTTCTCGTCGAGGCGTACGGGATTATATAGTAAAAAGTTAAAAATTTCTGGGTTGCCAAGGTGAAGTTCAGATTAATATTTTGTTGGATTTTCTGAGGGTTGCAACATTTCCATCTACGTACATCAACGTCGCTTAAATTGCAAATCTATTGCAGTTTCGATTTCATCAACTGAAACATAAATTTCTGGATTCTGTTGGACTTTCTAGGGTTAGCAACATTTCAATCAGCATATCAACGTCGCTGAAATAGCAAAACTATTACAATCTGCAATACCGTCTCGATCGAAACAGTGGAAAGGTCAGTTGCACGCGCGACGCCCGGCGGAGGGCGCATCGAGCGACTTGCAATCGGTTCGCGGAAAAGTCGAAAACAGGATGGTTTCGCCTTTAACGATCCGCGAGTGTACAAATCGATTGTGCAAACCGCGGCTCGAAAGCCTCGCTTCTTTCGCGCTCTCCTCTTTCCGCAATAGCAAGCATCTTGGAAAGTTTCGCCGCGGTTTTCGCACCCCCTGTTGCTCGTGTCCGATGCAACACTGTGCGCAACAACACCGGTGGCTCAACGATTCTACAAAATTTCGAATTGTTTCGTGCGAACGACTCCGACGGAAAACCACGCGCTTTTAGCTCCGACGGACTTTCGCAACCATGCTTTCGTACGTGCGCGCATTTTTCACGGAACCTACGCGTTTCCCCATCGAGCCCAACTCTTTTTACGAGGCGAGTTTCAGGAGGATGCAATGTTTGTTTGCTCGATAATTGGCCCGACATTCGGTGAAGGGATCCCGACGCGTAACTATAGTACGGTCTATCTGGCGCAACCTATCGAGTCCTCGAAAGAAAATCATTCGAGGGGCCATTTTACCGCGATATTGCGATTTGAATATTTATCTTGAAATGTTATCACATTGGTTCATAACACCGTTTAACTCTCGTGTGTACATAATTAACAGTATTGCAATTCTCACAGATTTTTGTGCGTTTAGAAAAGCATATTTTCGACTTTTGAGAATTTTTTCTGCTCTCACCTTGAACACTATAGGGACTATTCTTACATAGATTCTATAGACTGTCCCGAATAGAACAGTATATTTTTTTGTAATTTTTAAAATTATGTTTAAGAAATTTTTAAAGAGAGCAAGACTTAGTGCACCATTTTTCTCAAATATTTTTTGATTTATTGTTTGATGAAAATCGATGTAGATAATTTTATAGTAAATTTCACCGTGGAGGAAATTCTGTTTGATTCAAAAAAGGAAATGAAGGTGATGAAGGTGATGGTTTCCAAAATTTACAAGAGGCAAGAGAAATGTGAATTTTCAGGAGATATTTCCACCCCCAAGGAGATCGTCTCTATATCGGAAGCTTTCAGTTCCTAATGAGTCCGATCCAGTAATTGCAGCACTAACTTCTGTCCGTAACAGTTAGCATAATGTAGCAGGTAGCTCTCGCAATTTGCGCGTATTCGCTAAACGCGTGGCTGAGTTTGTAAATGAATTATTATCGGATGGTTACTCAAATATTACTTAAGTAGGAGTACGTCAAAAGTGAGAATACATTCTTAACAAACAACTCTAGAAAACTTGCACATCGAAAGGCTCTATTTTGA
Organism: Halictus rubicundus; assembly: GCF_050948215.1. Lineage (NCBI taxonomy): Eukaryota > Metazoa > Arthropoda > Insecta > Hymenoptera > Halictidae > Halictus > Halictus rubicundus. Next base: position 4,306,914 of record NC_135152.1, read on the forward strand.
CCCAGAATTTCGGTGACATCATTTACGTACTCGGTTCCTGATGATTCATTTCAATGGAAGGTTTATTAATCCTCCATCGGTACGTTTGTCTATCAAATTTTCTTCGCTCAAAACAATCAAGGTAGCAATAAAAATTATTGGACAATATTCTAGAAGCATAGAAGAGCATTCTAGGATTTTTTTGTGATTTTTCAAAACACAATAGAAAATAACTTAAGCGTAGATGACCCATTACACGGATTACGGTAGAAATAAAATTGCGCATGTATGTACGTATGTGATCAATTTTCAAAATCTTCAACCTTTTCGTGTCCAGAACTGGGAAATTACAAAAGTGATCTCACAGGGTCCGGTGTGAATATTTTTGATCATTCACCCGAGGTTTCAACCCTCGATCGTTTCTCAGCTATCGATTCAGGACAAATTGCCACGAAGATCAGTACACGTGATCGTCTATCGTCATAGAAAGTTGCAAACTGAGGATCGGAAGAAGTTAAAGTAGGAAATGTTCGAGGAAAGTGTGGTATCCGGATTAGGAGGACGAAATTTCCTGAACAGGTACCGTTTCGACACCTTTCACCCGATGTTCGCCTTCAATATAGTTGCTGTTTCACCACGCAGTGTGTTATTACTTCAGCACACGATACAGATCTCCATAATAATTAAATGCTCAGCCTCGCATAGTCACTGTTGCGGGCCTTGACTGGCAACCATGTTTCGTTTACAGTTTTGTCTTCTTGTTTCTGTGATTACTTGCCACTGTAATGCGATCTGATGCTTTGTGTTGTGCTGGTTACTCACTGCCAAGTGTGTTAGCTTTAAGAGATACTCTTAGGTACTTTCCATGTAAATAGTAAAACAAATTGTGTAAAAATATTACTGTCTTTTGAAGTATATTTCAAATAAAATATTTCAAACGATAGAGAGCTGATGGGAAAATTGAAAATAAATTCGTAGTGCAAAGGGTAGCTCGATAAAAATTTTTTTTTTCTTTTTCTTTCCTCCCAGTGTTATTGACTGCAGTCTTTCTGTATCACACATTAATGTACACTTTAGTCTGCAATGTACACTATAGTCTGTAATGTATTTCATACGTTGTAATAAATCAGATAGGAGATTTCCTGATAAAAAAAATGATTAGATTGCGCACTTTGTGCACGTATGGCCAAAAACCAGTTGGTGCAGTTTAAAACAGTCCAAAGGCACGTCGGTGTATTGTTTTCAATTTATTAAGGCTATTAAAGAAAAAAGAAATTTTAATGTGTCCTCTCAAAAGTGAACTGCATTGACGACGAACTTGTTTTCAGCATCTGATGTCCGGCTGGCTGCTCGATTACAGCTACAAGTGTCAACCGGTGGACTACTCGCATAACCCGTCGGCTCTGCGAATGGCGAACCTCTGCTGGTGGTACTTCATTAGCAAATTCACGGAATTCGCCGACACGGTAAGTACAACTGGAGGCGATAAGCCGGCGTCTAACCGAGCGAGCCGATCGAGATTGCGAAAGCCGCGTTGGAAAAGTTTTTCGGCCCCGATTTTCCGAGTTTCATCGACCAGACCTCCGACCAACGATGCAGAAACGACGCGATTTCGACAATGGGCACCACCTCGTTCTGCCGAGAAGCTGTTTCACTTTTACCTTGTCCGCGTTTACTGCACAATCGCTTCTCGCTTACCGATCCAAATGGTTTCCAAATGGTGCTCTCGAGCAACCAATTTCTATGCTCCCTTTGGCCACGGAGCTGGGGAACACCGGCTTTTTGCAGCTCGGCGAGCCGACATTCGAAACGGTCGATCCGCGAAATTCGCTAATCAATTTACGCTCTGTTCGTTTTATTTCGCAGAACTGCACTGTTCGGGACATTTTCGTGTTTATGTCGCTGCGCCACGCGACAACAAATTGAGTCGAAATTAACGTTCTTTCCCGAGATCTCTTACGATCTAAACAATTTCTCAAAATGCACGAACTATCGGTGTTCAATTAATTTATATGTTTCGGAAAGGAAAATTACAATTGTCTGCTTTTGGACCAAATTGGTCCGAACGGTGTATGAGAATCAATTTCGTGCCAGCTTCAATTTTTTTCAAATCTCCTTTGATAAACTCGAAATTTCGTTTCTTTCACGTCATCAAGATTGTGCAATGATTTTTTACCAAATTGCATCGCCATTTCTTCAAAGACAGTTTGATATTCGTGAAAAAAGAAAGGAAATGTGTTAAAAAAATTGAGAAACGAACAGTCGTGTTTGAGCTCTACGATTATCTTTGGTATTCAAATTGCAGATATTCTTTATCCTGCGCAAGAAAGACAGTCAGGTGACCTTCTTGCACTTGTACCATCACTCCCTGACACCCTTGGAGACGTGGATCTGCGTGAAGTTCATCGCCGGAGGCCATGGAACCCTCGGAAACCTAATTAACAACGCTGTCCACGTGATAATGTACCTGTACTACATGGTGTCCGCGATGGGACCCGAGTACCAAAAATATTTGTGGTGGAAGAAGCACTTGACCACTGTGCAGCTGGTAGGTTCATTGCCAATAAACATTTATAATAAATTCTATCATTTTTTCTTTCGCAGCTGCAACCCGAACCATTTGCCTTATAATTAGGACCTTCGTGCAAAATCATTAGAATAAATATCTAACCGAATCATTAAATACTCTCATTGAGAAATTAATATAAACCTCCTGGCAGGAGATGATTAACAACAAAACAAATTGCGAGTCTGACTAAAAAAAAATCATTTTAGGACAAAGAGTTACAAATACATTGTTGGCTGTACACTCGGGAGAAACAAAGTGCAAATTCTTCGGTTAGGAAATGAGCTGACACGATATGTCGACCCACGTTCAACGCATTGACTGCAAAATTCGAGAAGTCGAAGAACCAGCTCGGAGTATTGCCAAATAATTTGCACGGGCGTTCAGGTTCTGCTTCTAGCCGGCGGCCATCTTGTCGGGGCAAGAAATAGCTCGGAAACGAAAAACGAGCAACAGCTTTCATCGGCCACGAGGGAACGGCTTCGATTTTTCTTGCCACTCCACGCGATCCCGGATTTTTTCAGGCTTCTTTACAACATTTCTATGGCGGAACTAACGAACCACGCGATCGCTATCCATTTATTACGGGCGTAGATCCTATCGCTTAACGAGGGTAACTCGTTGATCGCAATTAGGCGATCATCTGTGTATCAGGTTAACTGTGTGAAGATTCTATCGGGGAAAGATTGATCGTTTCTGAAGCGTTCTTCAGTCATGCTCCGATGAAAATTTGTTGTCTTGTGGGAGGATCAAGAAATCCTGAAAAAGTGATCTCTTTAAAATAAGGGATTTTTTTTATGCAGATGTTGCAGAACAAATTTTCGATTCAACTATTTCAGTAGGAAATGAAAATAGGAGTGTTGTCTTGTTGTCGTACAAATAAATTTTAAACTAACAATTCGAATAGGAAGGTAAAGTAGAGATGACATTCTCTTCTTGAAATGAGAAGCGACGGATTTTTTACTGCAGGTGTTGCAGTAGAAAGTGAGGAATAAAAAGAGTTGTTGCACCAGGCGGAATAAATTGTAATCTAAATTATTCGGATAGGAAAATGAAGAGAGAGATTTAGTGAATTTGCAAATGTGAATAGATAAACGTGAAAAACAATTTTCCGAGTCTCTCGTTGAGTCCAGATTCGATCAGACGAAATCATTTTCCGATGGCCCAAGGCTGATCGTCGATGTCCGGACGCCCCTAAGGCATGACTCTCCTCCATACGCTTCGGCAAGAAGTGAAAACGAACTAATTTCAATCGTCCTACTGAGGATTGCATAAAAATTGCACAAATCCAGGGTTATTCGAGAGAAACTTCGCAGGATACATGCCACATTTTCGCTATCGTTTACGAGCGTTCGTTATCGATGCATTAAATGAATTTTATTTACGCAAAAAGGAAACTGTAATCATTTTTACCGTGTGCAGTTTATCGCCAGATGGCAGTAACGTACGTCATCGAAGCTAGATGAACTTTTCCAGGTGTGAGACAGGTATAGTTGCATATTTCAGGCGCTCCGGCGCAGTTTTCGAAGATGTCGGTATCACGGATAAGCTGATCTTTTGAATTGTTTGTTTAGAAATAATTGAATTAGTTGGATTAGTTGGGAATCGCTTTGTGCGTCAAAATATGAGAAATTTGCAGTTTTTATGATGGGATTTCTAAAAAAAAAATCCCTCGAGAAAGTATTTACGGAAACGGATAAAAGAGATGTAGGACGACGGAGAAAATAAAATCAGTAGATCACCGTGCATGGTGCAACATTCTCTTCCATCGGTCTCTACATTCACTCAAGAAAAAGCAATCCGAATCGAAATCCATAAATTTTTAAAAATCTATGATTCAATTCCATTCCATCCACATTCAAAAACATTCCTCTTGTATGCTCACATTTAGAAAAAAGAAGGGATAAGAAAATCTGAATCAGGATTCTCGAACAATAAAACTGAATTATCAATATTAAAAATCTCTTCATTTATCGTAGTACGAACCCTGAAAAGATGTAAATAAATAATAACAATGGCAAGGAAGGAATAAAAGGAAAATACGTAGGAATTTTAACCAGAACATAAAACATTGTCTGGGAAATTAAATAGTGGAAAAACAGTAGGAAGAATAATTCAGGAAAAGGCTAAAGAAAAATATTGGCTGGAAGATAAAATAATAGGAAATGTCTAGTAAATGAAATGGTAAAAACGAATAGAAAAAATGAATAGAAAAGGGCTCGACGAAAACGTTGACTAGAAGATGAACCAATGGGAAAACAGTTGACTAGAAAATCCAAGAAAATAATCGAAGAAAAATGAAGTGAAAAACAGTATTAAAAGAATAGAAGAGAGAAATTGAAACAAATGGAAGAAGACAATAGTAATAAATGGGAGAAGACACTGGACGAAGAAATTAATCAAAGAAAATGGAAGAAAACAGTAGGCAAAAATACGATAGAAAAGAAAAATTGGAACAAATTATGGAAAATTATGGGAAAAAATATAAAAGAACAGTAGAAAACAAAATGGAATAAAATAACAAAAAAAAAAGGGTAGATTAAACCAGAAGCTAGGGCAACAGAAAAAATGCGCGCTAGAACAGAGGAAAAAGGCTTGGGGAAAAAAACTAAAAAAGAAAGTTGCAGATCGCAATGGTGGCACATTCATCGCGAAAAATCGCAGGAGGCTTGGAAAAACGTGGCGCACGTCAGCAAGGGACGCGCGCGCGGAGGGGAAAAGAAAGGCTTGGTCCGCTAACGCAGATAAATTTTAATCACCGAAACCAGATCTGGCCAGTGGATTCGTTCGCGTATGTAGCTACACGTGACTAAAGATCGCCGTGTGGCAACAAGTAAAGTACACCGAGAGGCACACACCGTCAACGAATAGTTTTTCGCGAGGCGAGATTCGCGATACCTTCTTCTTGCACAATGAGCTGCGCTCGTTCCAGAACAGACTCGCGAAACCAAGCCCGTAACCAAACAACCAATCCGTATCGATGAAAGCGAACCGTCCGGGAACCTGTATACATACGTACAGTTGGACCTGGGGTGCATCTACAGTGCACCGAATGCACCGAGTGCAACGAGTACACTTTTCAAGCGGAACGCGGGTTTCGGAGGCGATCGACGTTGATGCAATACTTGCGGCCTAACTAATAGCTTTGGAACTTTACGGCATTTTATAACGTTTTATAGGAGCGAAATCACTCGTAATTGTTGGGCGATTGCTCTATCTCGTAAATTGGTCCCTGGCGAATCATGCTTTGGGGGCGCTGTTGATGGCTTCACTTGAGATTCGAAATCATTTCTTTAAAATACGATCGCAAAAATTGTATTTTCAACCATTTCAGTGCTGGATGAGTTGTTGTTGGTTGCACTTGCGAAAACTGATTTTTTGCCGCTAATTAGAAGAATTAGCACATTTGAAGCCAGGCGTAAACCCTGATCAGCGAAACAGGCGGCGTGCTTGCAACAACGGCCATTAAATGCACATTATTTGGATAGTATCTGGTTGCGTTTGTAACCAAAGGTTTGTCCTTTGGGAATAATAAATCGCGTTAGGCGTACGCAAGCTGGGAGATCGTGTTTTCTTGGGCCACGGTGGCAAGGCCGTGGTACGTAGGAAGGAACCAGATCAATAGATCCCTAGATCCGGGCGTTCGCCGTCTCCCATTGCGGATTCTGGGCCGTCGGTGTCCACTGGAGCACAAGCTGGACGAAATTTCACGGCGGCTCGTGGGTCTTGGGTAGGGGTTAGGGAAAGTGAAAAGTGCACCGTTAGTTAGGCAATTGCAGGCGACTTGCTTTGGCCGACTACGTCGCGCGCAGCACGGTGACGCAAGAATTTGGAATTCCGATATGTCGTGTAGCTCACTGCCATGTTGTTGTCGACGGTACCACGACACCGGCCGCATGCCTGCGAAGCCTCACCTATATGCTGGAGAGACAGTACCACGAGATCATCGTCATCGACCTCTGAAAGGGCACCAAACACTGCTAATAGCTGCACGGAGCTGACACGGAGAGTCAAGAGCAGCTTAACCTTCTTCCCGAGGCGATTTGGCTCGGGTGAAATTTGTTGCAATGCTGAACTTGTTGACCTTTGAACAAACTGGAAAGGTAGGAGCAACACCTTGGTCTTGGCCAAAGTGTGGCACACTTGACAACCTAGAGGTCTGCTTCGTTTTCATGTCTGCAGGTTGGTCTTGCTTTTGTACACCTTGCCTGTAGAGACACTATGCTTCTTAATGGGTAAATTAGGATCTTTTGTGTATGTAGAGTTCAACAGAGAAGTATAGAAGCATACGTGAATAAGTGTATGAATAGAGTGCGAATCTTTATGAAAAATAAAAATTGTTATGATGGTGGTATTCATTCTAATTGACAAATTAAGATTTTATATGGATAGGAAGTTGTACACAGGATGCTAAAAGCATTCCTAATGAAGTTTCTGAACCACTGAGAATATGTGCTAAATGATGAAATGCTGGCAAGGATCCTAGAAGGTAGATAGTCCTGATAGTCTTTTTCCGGATTGCGCTACTTCCATCCATGTTTCTCCCTGCAATTCCCTTGAATTTCAATCGACAATCTGAAATTTTATGTGTATAGTATCGTGCACAAAGAAGGTTTGTTGCTGTAGTCGCTAATATCGGCTAATAATCGTCACAATGACCATCAGAATAGCACAGTGTCTCGCTAAGTAGTCGGCTTGAAAGATTCCAGTCATTCTTGCATTCTTTTCATTCTAATTCGAATTAACGCGACTGACGACGTATTGACAAAATAATTGCCCGACCAGAACGAAAGGATAGCTGAAAGACACCTGTGACGAAAAGCGGTAAGCAACTCTGTGTGCTAATAGTACGTTCCAAGATAAGTTGCTATAAAAATACCGTTCCTGTTTCCTCTAGCCAAGACTGCATCCGGTAATTGACAAACACGTCCAGATCATTCTCTAATTTCTAATTTCTCTAAGGTAGCCAACGTTTTCCAACAACCTTGACTCGCGTTACACGTTCGTAGAGAACGTTCTTTGTATCGGTCAAATGGCGTAGTGGGGATGGATGAAAATTAGGACGAACAGTCAAGTGTTACCGTAACTCCTAGGGAATCCGGAGAATTTCGTACTAAATTTTGCAAACTTTCATACGTCGCTTGCGAAACGACTGCGCGACGAAAGGCTAGTTAGGCTAGCCATCCGGGCATATTGTTTCACGTGGTTACAGGCTGTGTCGCATTCTATCGAGACGTCCTCCCGAGGCTGCACACCTTGGACGTTCCGCAACCGCTTCGAAGAACATCACCTTTTGAACAGGTGCAATTGCTTTCACGAGTGCCACGGGCAGTTTCGTATTTTCCCGTTCCGCGAGATTAGAAAAGTTCGAAAGGTGATCTCGTGGGGACGGTGATTCACCTTGAAGCTTGAGAGACTCGACGCTGTCGGCTCTTTAACGGACAATTAGCAAGTTGGGATAACCCACTTAGTACTCTTCGTCTAGCAATTGTAGAAATTGCAAAAACGATTCTCCAGCAGGATTGCTTCGAAGCTTGATAAATTCAATGGCTTCGATGGACGCTGTTTATGGAATTAATTATCAAGTTCGGGTAACCCACTCCGTGGGTTCAACAAGCGTCAGAAATGACCCGGAGTGATTTTAAGAAGCAATTTCCATATGAAAATAGCACGATCGTCGCTGGAATGATTATTTTTCTACGATTTGTGGGGAAATCGACGATGGAGAACGGTCGAGGCGCAGATTACCGTGTAGCTCGAAGCCTACTGGGTCGATATGGGGCGAGCGAGTTTGCCTAATCGAACACAGTCGAATTATGAACGGCTTTGCCTTTTACTCGGGCGACGGGCGGGTTTTGGCGGCTCTTTGTTCGGTACGCGCCGGTTTTATTTCGCGGGCGTATGATATTACACGTCTTCGAGTAGGCTGCGCAACGGAAAATTCAGTTCGCGCCCGATTGAAGCCGATCGAAACGATTGCGTTGCGCCAGATCACTAGGCAGAATTCTGCAGTCGGCTGTGCAAAATGTTCCCCCGATGATCCTTGCGTCATTGCCGCGATCGCGTATAATCTATACTCCATTAATTCGTCTGTCTTGCGCCGCGCCGGTACGTATCCGTGTGCGTATCTTCGTGACACGATTTCGGGTTGCAACACGTTGCACCTCTAATGCAGCTGGAGAGCCACGTGATCAGGCTCGCAGCCGCCGCCGCCGCCGCCGCCGTGCCGCGCTGGTTGCCAAACGGTGTTTCATTTAATTACGAGCGGGAAAAGCTATCGTCGAACCTACGGTGTCCCTCTCTCTCTCTCTCTCCTCCTCTCTTCTGATTAACATTTCAACCCTTCTATTGCCAACCGAAAGGTATACTTGAGCGAGGAATGCTGAATCAAATTTGTTACACTTAAAAGAGGAGTCTATAAATGATTAAAAATTGTAATATTTAATGCATTGATTACGGAACTTGAAGAACGTCACCAAGTTCCGAGGAATTTCCGGAATGTCCGGATATCATAAAGCGAAAGAGAAAGTTCAAATTAGTTGGACGATGATATTGAATAAAAAAAAAGATCGACTCACCCTCAATAGATCGAATGCATCATTTCTGCATAATTGTCCACAGGTGCAGTTCTTCCTGGTGTTCGTGCACAGCACCCAAGCTCTGGTGTTCGACTGCGGCTACCCTAAGCTCGTGGCAGCGCTTCTTCTCCTGCACGCGACGATCTTCTTCGTCCTGTTCTCCGATTTCTACCGGCGGGTGTACATGAAGTCCAGATCGAAGTCGCTGAAGGACGAATAGATGGACACACGAGTCTTGACGCGCACCTTAACCAGAACTCCGAGATACGAATCCTGAAAACGAGCGTCGATCACGAGTCAGCCGAAGACCGACGGGATCCATCAGATTCCCACGCAGAAAACACACGATGTTCTACGAACCGTGCACCAATTCGAAGCCGATATGTACACACGCGAAACTAGTCACCGTACACAACTGTCTCGGAAGCTGATCCGCCGGAGCAGGTCGGCCCGAAGACCGTGATCGATTCCATTAGGGATGCAGCTACTAACAGGATCGCTCCTATTAAGGAGACGAGCCTAATCGTTAGCGTTATACCCCACAGGGCTGCTCAGCTAGAGGTCCCCACGTGGATCGAAATACGCGCACGTTGCTCGATAAGTTCTCATGTAATTTTTAACCCTTCCAACAGAGCCTTTTCCGCGAATTTATATGGCAAGGGGCGTGAAAAGATTGACGGTAATTATGGCATTTGCTAGAACTCTCATAGATACAGATGATGTTAAGAACATGGATTTTTAATTCGTTGAACTTGCTGCGTATTTCAATGCACGCTCAAAATCGCGACCTCTAATCTCAGGTCTCGCGAACAGCTCGGACCGTGGCTTGCGATGCACTAGTTCTCCCGACCATTAATTAATCTGTTAATTGATTAATGTAAAGGTTGAAACACCGCGATTATAGCACCCAGGGAAAAGTGCTTTGTTAAGCCAGATCGGTCCTTAGTGTCCTTGATTTCGCAGTTCTTTTGTAATTCCGTTTTCTTTTTTAATTTGTATAGGTGTTACGCGTCGGTCTGATCTGTAATTAAGCTAACTGTAAATACACGAGTAGAGTTAATGCGCCGGGGAACGATTGTTATTGTTCCGCGGGTTTATTTAAATCTTTGCGCGGATTTTGGGATTCGATGCTTTGGACGATTTTTGAAAACCTGCTGAGAGAAAGTATCCAAACAGTATGATTCAGCCTATAAACAATTTTTGCAGGATCTTCAATCAATTAACACTTGGTGTATCAGGGGTCATTTCAGTTTTTGTGGAATTAGAGGACCATCGATGGGTTAGAGTTTAGAGTAATTGAATGAAATAATTGAAAGAAAGTTAAAAATTCATCGGCCTACAAAATAAGTTTTGTCTGTAACAGATGATCAATCAGCGATCATTTAGCGTTTAGATAACCATACCGAAGGGATACTTTCCAACCGCCACTCGGTAGCAATATCCAAGGAACGTAACGTCCAGCTTTGTAACATCATCGAAAAACGTACAAAATCGATCCCGCGACCGTTCAAGCTCAATCTTTACCATTATTTATACGTCGTTTGATTTGCATGTAAGTTCAAACGTTCAGAGCAGGCGAGGGCACAGATTGCTCCCTGGGGCGCTGCCCTGGCTCCGTCAAAGCCGAGAGCGTCGAAGCCAGACCCACTCGGCAAAGTACACTATTGGGAGCAGGAAAGTTGACAATCTAGTGGGGGACAAAAACACAAAGTTCGCTTAATTTGTCCCTAGAACCCACTTTAACGTAATACTTAACACTTTAGCTACAGTTATGTAATAGTCCCTTAAGAAATCAAGAACAAATAGTTGAGGATACCAAATACATTTTTTAACAATCTAGCTATTTCATCCACAGACCAACTCGAGTCATATATTTTGATAACTTCCTTCAAGATTATCAATTAAAAGAGAATGATCAGACGTTCCTAGTGATTAAACTGTGGATTTTATACATTTATGATAAAAATTAGTAAGTGCAATTTAATGCAGGAGATAAATTGGCTTAAATATATTAGTCCCAGCTTATCAAAATTATTAAAGGAAGACAGACTTTTTTGGTTCCTGTTCATTGTAATCAATGCAATCAATTTTTATTTTGCATAAAAATCCGCTATCTATTACTGACTATGAATAGCCAAAGTGTTAAACCATTTCCCCAGTAAGGAAAAGAAAATTTCATTCCCACAAAGGCAGTCCCACAGAACCAGAACCAATCACAGTCACCTCCTCAGCTGCAGACGGTAGTCGACGCCCCTTTCTCGACGTCACTGCCCCCAGGGGCAACCCAGGGAGACCCAGAGACTCTCTGACTCAAACCTGCTATAGAATAAGTCTCAAGGCGATAATTCGCAAGCGGATACCTCGTTCACACCCCAGGCGAGCTCATGGACCGAGACAGGTGTTTCATGCATACAGTATCAATCTCCAGCGCGATAGTAATCTCTTGCGCACATGAGACACGCACACTTTCACACAGTCGAACACTCGTGCCGCGCTCGCGTGAAATTCCTCTCACCGACGAGGGGAAATCGCTCTTGGAACGGCACCCTATGCGAGGTATGCGCCTAGTATTACGTTCTTATTATCATTATGGAGCAGTATGCTACTATGAATCAAAGTGGGGGTCCTTGAAAATTACAGGTCACACACAGACTGTAAATTCAAAGTTTGCCAAATACGAGGCCCCATTCTGAAAAAATCAGCTTTTATCATACCACGTGCGTGCTACACAAGCTCTTGTTCCAAGAGCGATCTCCGTACCAGTAGAAAGAACTCCTCTCACTGAACGGGATAGAGCGAATCCGAAGATCCTTACGAAATCCTCGCAGGATCGCGACGATCACCGACGAGTACGGTGGCGCAGTGCGACAAAATTAGGGCAACGTGTCTTCGGAGTGGTAGACGACGAACCCTCGCGACGTGTTTCGCAACGAATGAGACGAGGGAGCTGACGCATCCTCCCTCGAACATCCCTGAAGCCATGCACGCACTCGGGGGGGTTGAACGACACTCATTCGGTGTTCAGAAAAAAAAAACGGCGAGAAAACGATGCAACACAAGAGGTAATCCGTCCAGGGATTACAGGTAACGCTCCCTCTCGAATCGTTATCGAGGTATGGGCGATCTCTACCTTATCGATCAGCTCGAAACTACCCCTGACACAGGGGTGGGAGAGGAAGTCCCGATAGTTTCTCCTCGTACGGATTCATCGTCGTGCCTCATCCTAAGATTGTAATTTATTCGCGTACCAGCCGGTCGCAACTGTTTTTGTACATATGTAATTCTCTGTCCATTTTGTAATGAGAAATAAATAGTATTAGCTACTCTAACAGTTGGTTTTTGTCTACCTTTTCGACTAGAGGAAATGAAAATGCGGAACAAATAATATTAGATATTTTAACAGTTACCCTTGCGTATACTTTCCGTTTAACTAGAGGAAACGAAAATAAGAAATAAATAGACCTATTAAGCATATTAAGAAAGAAAATAAATTTTTATTTCACCCCAGATTGTTGCACTTGATGTAGAAATGTCTTTATTTTGCATAAAAATTCGTCATCTAAAAATAAATAATGTTAGGTACTCTAACAACGACCCTTGTTGTCTACGAATTCAACTAGTGTAAATGAGAATGAGAAATAAATAATTTTAGGTACTCCAATAGCTACCCTACCCTTGTTGCATATTTTTTTCTTTCAGCTACAGGACATTTTGGTAGATGTGCGGGAGTGTTGAGGGATCCTAGTGTTACATTTCTGCTCGTTAAAATTTCTATGTACATCCTCTATTAGGTACAGGAAATCTTCATTGTGGTTTGTTCTAGAGGAGAAGACTCCTTGAGAATTCTGTAAGGATATATCGTTGATGTGCATCTGTTTTTCAGCTAGAAGATACAACCAACTATCAAAAGACTCTTGTGCTGGATATCAACTTGTGAGAATCGCTATATCGACTCTTACGAATTCCGTAATAATACATACTCGATTCGATGTGCATCCTTTTTTTTTTTAGGTAAAGGACATTTTTGGTACATGTACGAAATTATTAAAGAGTTCTTGGACTAGATTTCTGTTTGTTAATGCTATCGTGATGACTCTTGAAAGGATCCTGAGAATTCCATGGAAATACATTACAGACCCAATGTGTGTTTCGTGTAATGCAGTATCTTATCATTTATTTCTGTACAGAAAAATCCATGTCTATGTATAGATCCTAAGTATAACGATCAACAATTGATCAGCTTCCAGGCTAAGCTGTGGCTATTTCTGCTTGTGCAGCTTCCTTCCTCTTCTTTCTTAAACGAAGCCTACGTTCCCTTTCGACCTCCATCATCCTTATTAAATAGCTGAAACAGACAGGGATTGAAATAACAATCGACTTGTAAACATTAAGACAAAAATGATACACTTACTCCTCTCTTACACAGGCATCATATTCATGTTTTTCGTGTGCACATTTTTTAAACATCGGGAAATGCTTCCTCTGGCACACATAACATTCTATTAATTTGTGGGCACAATAGTCTCTTAAATCCTCTGGAACATTGGCGCTTCTCATTTCCTGCAATGTCGCACCTGGTACTGTAAAGAGTGATCACAATAGTTGTCGGTTAGTATTAATAAATCGAGAAACAAATAAACGGTGTATACGAACATTAACATTTCGAATATTGGGCATACGATGTATACAAGAGGATTTTAATTCAAATAATATATTCGTAACTGTTAGAGGTTAGAATCGAATTGGAACACTCACCTCTTTCTTTTCGGCCATTCGGAAATCCTAACATTGGATCAAATGATGGAACTTCTTCAACATGTGGAAAATCTTCCCAACCTAACATGTATGGTCGTATAAGACTTTGGCCCATTTTTGTCACTTAATATTAAAGAGTTACGTAGAAACAATAATTTCTACCTGAAAGCGCAAGAGTGAGCTCGCATTGCGCGCTGCTGACATCTAGTGACATAACCTTATGTAACTAATTTCAAAATACAAGGCGTCTGTGTGCATGTTTAGCGAAAAACCTAGGATTTTTATTAGTTCTTCAACTTTAGTATTCTAATACGAGTTCTCGGATACTCGTTAAATTTGAATCGAAATACTTGAATGTTCGTTCTATTTAGATCCTTGGAATATTAGAATATATTCGAGTATTCGAATACTTAATGTAGATTCCAATACTCTCCGAATTTTTATCGGAGTATCGAAATATATTCTCAGATTTAAGTTCGGATACTCATCTACGAATCGTGAAATTATGATATTCTAATTAATTAATTGTAAGGTAGTGATGGTCATTTTTAAGTAGGAAAAAATCGTACATGTGCGACATTATCGAAAAACGATTTATTTGAATCGACACTGAAATAAACATACGTATATGTTAAAACTTTAAAAATATTTCGAAGAGTTGTTCGAGGATTGCGGATGTTTATGCGAGCGCATATTTTTACAGGCGAATGTGTAAAACTAAGAAATATACAGTAACTCCGTAATCCGAGAGTCTTATTTCAGTAGAAATAATTAGAAAATCATATAGTTCACCTACGCTATGAATACATAAATATCCACAGTCCAGAGATTGGTAATGTAAGCATATATTTATGAAATCGCTTCACGGCAATTCGGTATTTCAATTGTTTTATTTTGAATCATTAGAATCATCTTCCAGTAAAAATGGAATTGTGTAGTGTATTCTTATTAGCTTAACAAACTGCGTTCCTGTCCATTACAATTATCAATCAATACTTACAGCATGAAAATGTACCTTGTTTTAACCTATCTGAGAATAATCTATCAAAGACTTAATCGTCTTCTTCTTCCATTGCTTCAGGTACTGTGTTTCCTGAAACAGTAATTACTACAATGTATTTCGTTTAACACATTTTAAATGCAAATTGCAGCTTTTTATATACGAGTATAAGTACTCTGCTATTCGAGAATGAATTTGAGTATTAAAATTCGAGTTTCTTCTCGTGATTACTCAAATAAAAAGTTTCAACAACAAATGAGCAAAGACTATTTTCTACTGTGAGAAACGTTGTAAACGTTAAAATCATAAAACTATTGCAATAAAGCAGTAAGAGCTCCAATTTAAATAAAATTAAGTGCATTGCATGACGAACCATTCTGTAATCTCTCTTCACTAGGCATGTGTCCGGCTTGTAGCAGTTTGCTGAGGCGTTGCACTTCTTCCAGAGAAGAGGCGTTGGTAATAGCTTCCCTAATTTTGTTGCGTTCCTCTGGAGTGGTCAGAGGCTTATCCGTAAATGTGCCAGAGGCCTGTGTTTTCGCTTTCTTCGCGATCTCGCGAACCATTTCCTTGCCTCGCTTGCTTCGGAAGTAGTCAACAGCTGCTTCACGTTCCTTCATCTTAATCTTCCTAAAATCTAGTAGCTTCAACTGTGGAAATCTGTATACCATGTACTGTCTGTACTGAGGTTTCGCAGAGACTGGATTTTGGAGTAGACACAGGTTGGATAGATTTTTGAGCTGGGTCAAAGGCTCCAGGTCGCCGAGCTCTTGAATCATATTCCCGGTTAGCATAAGCGTTTCCAAGTTTGGTATACAGTGCTCCAACCCCTCGCCGATTCTGACAATACGATTATTATTAAAGAAAAGCGTTTTGATCCTTTTCAACAGTGGAAATCCATCTAGTTTTCTGATATCGTTGTCTGAAAAATCTATCGTATCAAACTGATCCTGAAAAGCATTGTCAACCACGAAAGATAAATAAAGATATAACTCTTAACCAAAAAAACGCAAACAAAAATTTCAATGGTATCGAAAGAAAGGATTTATTCGATCGGATACATACCAGAGTTGCACCCAAGTTTTCGATCGTTGGTATTTTATAGCCTGCAACGAAAAGAAACATACAAAATGAAAGGTTCATGCGTAAAGGTAGAAGGTTTATAGGTTAGGTTTCTTCGCTGTACTTTTGTCTCGTACCTCTGAGATCCAATTCACGATCCTTTACAGGATTTATATACTGCATAGATTGTTGTATCAAATCTGGCGTTAACTTAACCATTGTTTAACAATTTCTTTATAATACTGTCACTTCTGTTTAGTATATAAGCTAACGTTATGCGCAGAAATATCACAATGAATACATTGTGAAATTGGCAGTTAGTGATATTATCAAATTCAGTATCGCCAGTGTAATAAAAATATTTACCAATTATTTTTGAAAAGTATTTCTTAGTAATTAACTTTAAAACAAACGTGTATTATTTATGTTTCCCATACAAATACTTCATTAATAATCTCTGCTGAAAAGAATTATAAAATTTTCAAGCATTCTAGAAACTATTAAATCGAACTAGCATTTCGCGGCAATAATTTAAAATTCAAATAGAGAACGAGGCACACTTGCCGCTGTTTCATTCAGTATTTGAAATTGAAAGTTCATCGTAATTAATAATTAATACACTGCAACAATGGTTGGATCAGCATGGGATAATGTAATACAAATGAATTGACGTTTACTTTCAGGGTCGACTCATCTATATTAATTTTTTCCAAGAATAACATTAATTTATAATGCTCTACATCCTGGAAGAAAGCGGTTGTGTAGTTAAGACTGTTTCCCAGTATAATTAAAAACAGTTGCACACGATGACAGTGGCAAACGTTTCGCACAAAAATTACCTGACCTTCCGTCTGCACGTAACAATTAAGAAAAGAATAATTAAAATACTAATATAAATGTAAACCAATAAAAATAAAATTTCCCATCAATGAATCATTTTGCGATTGTAACATAGTTGTTGACAAACTACGCTAACTTGCCCAGGAAAATTGTATAGCATTACCCACTATGGATCGACAGAAGCAAGCGACAGTTATTTGAGAAAACTAGCTCTTCCCGTCGCGAAAAACGAGAGACTTCAACGAACGTGCAATAACGTTAACGTTTCTCTCTCGGCGGCAATCGTTCGCTTTTTTCCATCTGCAAAGAACAAATATAAATCCTCTGGTTATGGGAAATAATAAGACCGCAGCGTATCGATAATCGGTGAAAACACTGGGGTTCCCCGTTGTTTTCTTCAAACGACAATGGCGTTACTCAACACACCGTGCCTACAATTTCATTCGATTTTGAGAGGGGTCACTCTAATTGCTACAGATTCGATTGCCGCAACGTAGAAAGCGGCAGAACAATATTGTTCGGCTGTTATGCGAAAAAAAAGAAAAAAAATGGTCACGTTCTCTCGATGGATCATTCCGCTGATCGATAGGTGTAAACGTTTTACGCCGGTTACGCAACCGTGTTGTAAACTGACCGATACAACACCCTGTAGGGATCCGGCTTCTTCCATTTTGATAGTAAGCACCGTCTAGTAAACTTGTAACCATCATGGTCCACTGGAACCACTCGTTCCCTCGGGGAAGCTGCAAAGTCTCTATATAAATTAACAATCTTAAAGATCTTCAACTTATTTTTGAATTATTTTAAAAAAAGGTTCCATAAATCGCGCAGTTCTAAGAACGAAGTTGCGAATCCCCAAGCAAATGACGAAGATCGGTGACTCTTCATTAGATTAGTCCGATTTGTGTTATTCGCATGTAGAACTCCGCATTATGTCATTGCGTTTCCATTTGCATTTTACCAGCTTGGAGAATCTTTGTCTCGCGCCGGAGACTCATCATCGGCGTCCGATGAAAACGCGAACATATGCATGGCTTACGTTAAACGCGCATATTATCATAGCAATCGAAGCGGAACCAGTTCTGTAGCCGCGGCGGCTGCACAACAGGTATAGCTTTTCTCTCTGTCGGTGACCCGCTCGAATTTTACGATTCTAACCTTGGCTAATAGGCAGTCTGTCTCGAGAACGTTCGCGTGAACCAAAACCGGCCTGTCGAAACACAGTGACCGGTCTGTCCGGCTGTGTCTCGCGAGTAAATGGTACTTTTTTAAACGCGGAAGCGTTTAGACATCGCCATGTCCTGTTGCAGAATCGAAGGAACTACGGTTTCACTAACGATCGGAAAGAAGAAAGCAAAAGAAATGCCAGCCCGTTTTCGTGGAACATAATCGCTGGGTGGACACTGCAGTGCAATCGGTTGGTGTCGCGTGCGATAGCTTGCCAGCCGGTTGCTTTAACAAGAAACCGCTGCGAAGTCGTTGTACGCTGTTACCGATAGTTTACGAGCGCAACCGCGATTTAGCAATTTTGGCCAGAAAAAGATTAAATTGGGCTGTGGGTTCGACGAGTTTCTGTGTTGTCTTTTCATCTTGTTGTTGGTAGGATGATTGATGGCTCTTTCATTGATACATCGAGCACCGTTTTTACATCGGGAAATGCACCCCTTCGACTAGATTCATTTGTTTACAGGTGTTAGTATTCGGCGATTATTCGTTCGTCTTTCGAATATCATTCAGGACAACCTCTACCCACGGCTGAAAATAATCATCACGAAATTTATTTGAGGACCTCTATGTTTCATGAACGAGACGCTTAAGAGGAGCCGTGACATCAGTGCAGCAATGTTTATGGTTACCGTGAAAAGAAGCACTGAAAATTTACGTCATTGTCTAGCCGAGCGTTTGACGAAAGAAGCAACCTGTACAGAAAGAAGAATAGGATCGAGGGACTTGAAGGACTTTGCGAATCGGTGACGTAGTCTTCCTTAGCTGCGTGCAAAAATTTGTACTTTAGTACTGTATTATTATAAATCCTTAAAAACCGTAATTCGTACAGCTAAATAATTGTTACTTTGCTCGGAAACTGTTCATTGTCATATTATTCAGTGCGTTCTCAAGGGTAGTTATTAATTGTTAATCCAAGATTGTAAGAAATGTATAAATTGTAAAATAACCTTAGAAAACGTCCGTACTCAATTTAAAAATAATTAATCTGTACGAAATTCTTCATATTCAAATTATCTTGGCTGCGTCGCAATCATAGTAATTCAGCCAAAGAATATCTGCTTGAATCAAGTAGAAACAGCCAGCAATAGTCAGACCGCGTACCTAATAGGAAACATAATTCAAAGACGATGCTCACAATTTCATTTTCCCCAACATAGCCATCATCTACCATCCCGTGCCATCAACAAAGGCACACTGCACACAAAATGACGGACCACACTAGACCCCGAAACTCGTCCATTGCAGTAAACCTTTCGTCCGAAATATTTCCACAACAATATATGCAAATAGAAAGGAGTGGATTCGCCGAAAATAGTGTCAAGGAGTCTTGATTTCGTTGTAAATACATATTCAGAGGCTTTTAGTTCATAGGTGTCAACTTGTGACGCGTCCGTCGCGCCGTTCAACAAACAGGAAACACGTACACGCAATTAATTTTTGGTGGCAAGTGCCACCAAAAATGTTAAATTGCTCGAAGCGATCGAATTTGCGGCGACTCTCGCATGCATAATCGGAAAAATCGCTGGCGACATTCGATTTTCGAGAATTGTTCGCATAATGCTATCGAAAAGGTGAAAAACTTAGGAACGCTTCGGGAAAATGATGTAGATGAAAGCACTGAATTATTGAACAACTTCCGATTAACTCGCGTCGATGTCTGTCATCGATCTCGCGTTGCGTTAAATGACATCGCGAAATCGTCGGAAAACGTTTCCCCGACGATTCTCAATTGTTCCGAGAACAAACGATCTACCGATGTTTACTCGAAACGTTTACATTCTTCCCTGACAGAGGCGGATTTGTTTACAATGATTCAGTCGATGGCGCTAATGATTAGACGGCGGATTTCTATGCGAAGTAAATAATCTCCGCATCTGTTGGAATAACAATCGTACAGTGGTGCTTGGAGCTTGAACGTAGATTTTTATGCAAATTTTCTGCATCATTTGCGACAGACTGGATTCGTGTAGAAATTGTTATGAAACTGTTCGAGTCTGAACCATGCTCTTTGCAAAAATTAAAAACGAGTGGCGTATTTTAATTAGATATTATTTATGATAAAATAACCAAAAAATGTCATTTTAACACCAAGTATTATTAAAATTTCCAAATGTAGTTCCACGTATAACTTTTGAAATCGTCAAAGGTTCTAGATCTCCTTATTGCTTTAAAAAGTTTAAAATATGCTTAAGATGTCTTCGATTTATCCTCTGCTGTCTGGTGGAAAATGTTGGGGAACAAAAATCTGTGTCACGTCCAATAAAACGAAAAAACTAGCCAGTGAGATAACCAAGCAGACCGCGAAGTCATTTGTATTTGATAGAGTCATAAATTACTTGCTTGTTTCTCGGCGAAGAAATAATTTGTCTAGAACGAGTTAATGTAGTTTTATGTTCTAGCATATCAATGTTTGTGGTAGAATTTACGATTCATTACCAGCAAACCATTTAAATTAAT
Organism: Halictus rubicundus; assembly: GCF_050948215.1. Classification (NCBI taxonomy): domain Eukaryota; kingdom Metazoa; phylum Arthropoda; class Insecta; order Hymenoptera; family Halictidae; genus Halictus; species Halictus rubicundus. The sequence goes on from NC_135152.1 coordinate 4,327,378, forward strand.
TTGATTCAGTTGCGCTTTGGGGAAAAACGTTTGCTTTATCCCTGAATTGTCGTGTTAATTTTCTTGACTTCTAAATCGGGGGAAATTATGTGTCTCTTCGCATTGACATCTCATTAATTTCTTTCTCGTTCAGTTGTACATAATTATTAGCTCAAAATTTTCCACAAAATCAAAATAATGATCGACTATATACTTACTATTAGTGGTACCAGAAAATTAAAATTTAACAGAGTGTTAACCATCTTGGATGCAACAAATCTTAACAGATTCCGATTTTGGTAAATATTTATAAGGGAGAGTAATGAAATTTAGACCAGCATGTTGCTCGAATCTCCGACGAGAGCCCGACTACCTAAGCCGCTCCGCCCAATACAACCGTTCGCTTTATTTTGAAAATAACGTACAAGAACATCTCTGATCACTTTCTAACTTTTTTATCGTATTCCTGAGGAAATTTCCTATCGATTTAACCAAAAATAAAAATGCTAAAAAATTTCATTTTACACAAGATTCCCCCCCTTAACTGTAAACATTGACCTTGGGTCTGGTTTTGTTATTCCAGAAGGAAAAAATGTGTGCATTGTTCTTCACTAATCAATTCGGTGACCAGTTCACATAGTCAGTTATTGAAAAATGAACTTTCGAACAATGTAAATGGATAGTTTCAATGTAAACCAGAAGAACTCATTTGGAAATCGACATGCAACTGCGTCACAGAAGCGATTATGTCTTAAGCACACATGATCATCGTGCTTGATGTACGACGAAGATTATCATTGGGTTATAGCATTCTGACTTTAAGTCAGCAAATTACTCCAGGAATCGATGGTAAGACCGTATTAACAAGTCATTAATTATCTTGTTTGACATTAATTCATTCTTCCCTATCATTATATTAATTCCACTAATGGTTGCTTTCTGTTACACCATAATATCTGCATTATGCCTGTACCATTTCTACCAGCGAGGAGAATATAATAACTTTGAAAACAAACACCGGAAAATGGTTACATTTGCCCTTAATTTTCACTTGAAAAAATGATTGCTGTCATATTATTAGTTCAAGGTCATTCATCAGATTTGGAAATCAATTTTGATGTGTTCGAATAAATCTGAATTTTTTCGGATTTATGAAACGGGGAAGGGCTGGAAAAGCTCACTATACGTCTCAGAGTATTTTTTAATATTGTTTTAGTGAGCAGAAGAAAGAGTATAAGACATAAAAATAATGCAAAAAATTATTTTCAAGAAAGGAATAATTTTTCTAAATTGAATACAATGCATATTTATTATATTTTATATATTTTTAAAAAAATAATTGCTGTTATCAATGGACTGTGGATTTGTATACAAAATAAAAGTGGTATGTGTTAATTGCAAGATACGAGAGCACCGTACGTATTTATTTGTCTGCTTAGTCATTTTAGTCAGTTAAAAATAATACATTAATGTTTTTAAATTCTTTAAATGTTTTCACGGTTTTGCATGTAATCTACATACTTTTTAAAATCTGCAATCTAGTTATCAGTTGTTGATACAATTTACCGTTGTTTACGTGCTCCACCCGGTATAAGTTTTCCCTCACCTCGAGATTCGTCATCACAGAAACTCATAACAGGAAAACATCAACAGGTAAGTAGCTAGTCAATTACATCACAACCACAGTTGATCAGTGTAAGAACATATTATAGTTGTCGTAGAGTAACGAGGATGAAATTTGTGAAATGATTAAACGCGCCTAGTATGTGTTTACTGTCTCTACTTTATTATCGCGACTGTATTCATGGATTTGCCGAGTGCTCAATTCCTTCATGTTAAAATTATCATCGCACAGTGGCCCTAAATCAGAATTTGGCACTTCGGAATCAATGGTAGAAAATTTTAAACTTCTTTAAATATTAGCAGAGACGTCTAACACGACAGCAGGGCATAAAATAATAAAACCAAAATACTCCTGCGGATTTCATCGAATTTTATCATGAAAAGTTTCTCTCCCCTCAGAAAATCCCATCGTTTTTCAAAACTAATGACGTTCCTTAAGCACGAAACACACTGAGGACACTGTCGCATAAGGATTCAAATGGATTTGGATTCTTGGGACAGGTAATTCACCGCAAATCGCAAACGGTGGCGCGAAAGAATCGAGACAATTTCCGGAAAGAACGCGATAGGAAATTGTCCCCGTAAAAATGGCCGCGATACGGGTCACGCCGAGTAGCTTATGGTCGTCCAGCTATTCTCGCGTTTTATCTCGAGCCGCCTTGGATTGTTGCAATCGCGATAATTGCCAGGGTAATGCGAAATTATTTTCTGAATAACCATTGGCTTCGCTAGAGTTAGACGTGGAATCGTGGATTGAAATGCTTGCGACATTGTGGAGGTAACCGCGTCCAGAAGCCGACATTTGAAAAATTTAGACTGGGTTCATAGCAATTAAAAAAGGCGATAATATATAAAATTTTCTAAGAGCCCAATAGGTCGTATAAAAATTTCTGAGAGTCCAGTACATTATAGGAAAATTACTGAGATTCATAGGATAAATTATTGGAAGTTTAATACTTCGTAAGAAAAATTACTATGAGTCAAATAGGTTGCAGAAAGATTTCTGAGAGTTCAATAGACCACATTAAAATTTCTGAGGGTCCAGTGCATTGTAGAAAAATTGTTGAGAGTCCAGTGCATTGTAGAAAAATTACAGAGACTCCTGTGCATCGTAGAAAAATTGCTAAAATATTATGCATCCGATTACGTTGGCTACGCAGCAGCAGGCTCATCCGATCGCATAATTCCCTCGATCAAGGTCGCGTGACACACGGAGTACAGTTCGACTTTCACCTGTATTCCGCGGTCCTTTTAATGTATTCAATGATGCAATAGTTCGCGCAAATAGGATGCACAGTTCGACGAATGCGATTGTTCTATTGTACATTAACCGTCTCGGTTGAGCAGTCGCTTATCATACTTTTCAAACACGTAAGCTGTTATCATCCCGATCCGATACAAGCCTTCAAGCGAAAGGACGTGGTTCGTGTCGGCGTTTTGTTAACAAACGACATTTTGTTAATAAAGGGTGCATTAGTGATTGTAATTCGACGATCTCGACCTGGCTCTGTTTTACAATTTCGATTCCTAAATCCAGGGTTGCGCAATAATCGTCGTCAGTGGTGACGGTTATTTTCATACTTGAACACCGGAACAGAAAGAGACGCCATACCTTTCGGCGAATCGATGGCCAGACGGTTTACCTGGATTCGTTAATTACGCCCGGAATCGTTATTCCACCGCTTCCTGATCCGCAGGGTACAAAGTTCGACGGAACTAACTGCCGGAATGCAAACATGATTTCTCAATCCTTCGGACGCCTCCGGGAACTAACTCTCGATCTTTCGTCTTGTAATTTCTGAACGATCGGTCCCGTTAGCATCGCGTTCCTAGGGAACCGGATGACGTTTTCCCATTGTTTTGGTGCAAACTCGAGCTACAAGACCATGTATGTGTTGGAAGCATAACCATACCGCAATGTTAAATTTCTGTGCAAAACAATGTAGCAACAGCTCGATCCGCAGTCATAAGCGAGTGTAACACGATCGAGGTCTTCCAAAGGACAACACCAGACTTTCATATCACACGTGGCCGAACACGACAATGACCGTGACAATTAATTTTCGTTGCCGATGCCACAGGAAGACACGAGTCCCGATCTCGGGGGCAGTGGCCGTGAGAACCGATCGCCAACAAAGCAGCAAGGGCAGGTAACCGAAATGTCCCTTTGATCCGCGCAGGGTGACCAAGTAGAAAAAGGAGAAGCACATGCGACGATCGAAGGCCAAAATGTCAACTGTGTCGTAATCCGCGTCCTTCATTTTCTAGATAGTAAATGATCGAGACGATGGAAGACCGTAACCGATCGAATCGGACGATGACCTTGAACGGGGCGGGGGGGGGGGGGTACACAATGAATTGTCAAATTCATGATGGAATGGTTCCGTTCAAAGTTCAAGAGAGAAACGACCTCGCGGAGAAACACTGCCGCGGGCGTTCGGCGCTCACGTAATCGAATGTTTAACAGTACATTCTGTCGCGTAACGGGTTCGCCGACGGTCGATCATGTTGATTCTCAGCGAGTAGCGGGACCACCGAATCGATGGCACTCGGTCGGCAAATCTATTGTCAAAGCTGTTCCAGTTTTTATGCCGATCCTTGAAATCGATTCACACAGCTCCAAAAATCTGGTCCTGGAACTACTTCCCTCTTACCGATTCATGCTTTTTTCGAATGCTCATTTATCAACAATCCGATGTGTCGTCGTATATAACCGGCGCAACAATTTTCACTGTAATCTATTAAGCGAACCAAATTTCAGTAAGGTCTACGAGTATGAATATGTTACAAGACCTGTGTGACCTTCATGGGAATCGGCTGGCACTCAACGTGTCAAACGGATTTATAGTGTGCGGAATTATATAATATAATCCAAACGGAAATCGATTCTGTATTTTACATAAAAAAATGTACATATTAACTTTGTGCCTGCCGCGTGCCACCGACGGTCAAACGAACTATTTCTTTCTGTTCAAGGTCTCGATCGATTCAGTATGTAAAAATTCGATTTCGTATTAAAATACAAGGAATTGCGCACGAACTTCTGCGCTGACATTGTTCAGGGAGATTGTTCTTAATGAAAGCTGCTTAAACGCCCACTCGGGAAAATAATACCACTAGTTTACAACTTACACCTGGAAGCCTCAACAAAACTATTTTATTTTTCAACAAAGGCCCGGCAGAAGAAATAATGAAGGAGGCAACCTTTAGTATTTTTCTCCACCAGAATTTTTCGTAATTTTTCTATCATTATTGTTTGTGACAAATTTTTCCAGGATGCCTTTCTCTATCTGGTGAAAATGCTTCCAGCTTCAGAAAATAAATACAACTCGGTCCATTTTTAAGAAATTTATACTCTTTCGAAGAGCCGTACGTTGAAGAACGCGTCAGTCGAACGTTCCGTTTGCAAAACAATGCTGACGAAAGAAATGCAAGGAGAAATGCGAGGCTCCGGGATGCAAGTCATGGTTGCGAATGACGTCGCAGACTGTAGACTGGCATTGCCGATTCTTTCGTCGGCGCGGTTGTGGTTGACCTTGGCCGTGCGGTTCCACAACGACTCTAATTGGTGTACACCGGCCGATTGCCGCCGATGAAAGTAAAATTGAGCGGCGATTGGCCATTCACTAGAGTGCCATTTGCTTCATGCTGCTCCGGAGATGGGAGGGACGTCACAGATTCGTCTACAGACTCCCCAGTGACCCGCCGTTGACTTCTGACATCGAAACTCGCACCTTGTTAACCTTATTGTTCATTTTGTTCGCACACAATGAACGGTATCTTCAAAAATAGCATACTGTAATGTTCCTCATACATTTCGACACTTAATTATGCAGTTTTTATCACTCTGTAATCACCATTTTGTAGTCCGTGTCCTCGTTCGAGCACTTTTGGTTATCCTTGACTACTTTTGGCTGTCTTTGGCCAGCTTCATCCACTTTCGTTTATTTTTAGATAGCCTTGTTCATTTTTAACTATAATTTTCATTAATTCTGACCATTCTGAACTGTCCTCGACACTTCGGTTGCTCTCTAGAAAACGGTGGCCATTTGAAAAGATTTTTTACTATTTTTAAATTTTCTCTTTCAGACAATGTCAACTGTCTTCAACTACTCCTTTCCCCTTCTAGACAACATCGATAATGTTAAATAATTTCCAACTATGTCTAGCTGCTCTGAATCGCTTCTAGACAATATTACCTACTTTCTTTTATCGTTTATCATTGTTTTCGACCGTCTCCGTTTTAGTCCCGTCATTTTGCGTCATGTGATTATGAGGTTTACCTCAACTCAACAAAAGCTCGGTACAGCACTTTAGAAAAATCACGCAGTTTTCGTCATTAGCGTTCTCCCGTTTTATTTACAAGTTTAAAACTACTATCTTGTTTGATTACGACGAAACGTGAGAATGATAACGAGAATAATGCAAATGAGCCGGGCACAAATTGCTCTTGCAAACATCCTGATACATACACGTGATCGACGGTGCTATAACTCGTACCATCCTGGTCAAAGCTGTGCGTCTCTTCTATGCAAAAACTGTCCATTACATGTGTTAGAACATAAAAATGTGACAAGCCAAATATTGTTACTGGAATTTACGTCGATAGATTCTTAGAAACAGTTCTTGCTCAATTTTGCAAAAAAGGAATCGTAGAACAATGAGACAGGGATCATTTTAAAGTTCTACTTTCGCACGCCATTGTTCAATTGTTTCTAAGAAATTTTTACACGACATAGGTGATGAGGAATTAAAGACACGCTTTGTCTTTACGATACCGAAAATTGAAACGCCTGTAGAAACGTTGAAAAATTTTTTTCGGGGTTCAATCTACCAAGGACTCCTCGAAACTTGATCCACGATTTTTTATGGTCATTTTGTCGGATTTCGAACATAATCATTACCGCAAACATAATTGAAGGATAATTGAAAGATAATTGAAGGTTTCAATTAAAATTTAAATTATAGTAAATTTTCAAAAATCATACAGTGTTGGAATACTTCTCGCAGCCATTTTATATTCGACCAGCAGTCGAATTATTTCAATTTGCAAGCAAGTGTAAAGTATACTAATCGGAGTGCATAGCTCTTTGACTTTGCTTACAGTTTACTCGATCTCGCAATATCGCGAGCCACAACTTTCCACGATCGACTAGCTTATCGAACTTTATTTAATCAGAGCAGAACAGTCTAATATAGTACCCAATTTATTGGCGACAAGCAAGCCTAAATTAGCAAGCTAAAAGCTAAAAATGTTTCCCCTCGGAACAATGCAAATGAGGTTGTCATTTGGTCAGTGTAAAATTGCACGTGCGCATAGAACCACTTTAATTTAAAACAGAAGAAAACAACAAGTCTTACGTGCAGTTTACGAGACAAACAGTCAATATGTCCAATCTGGAAGATTTACCATGTCTAATTACCCCCTGGCGGTTATGCAATAACGCTCTATTTGTTTGTCGCATAATGAACTTATACGTGTACCTACCATTTAATTCGACGTACGTGTACCCTTAATTATTTCAATTGCTGTTACAGCACATCGAAAGCCGATTCATTGCCTGTCTACGTTCGAACAAGCGATTCCTATGGAAATGCCAGATCGGCAAGGTCTTCTCGGCGATGAATCGTTCGATATTCCTCGATCGAAACCGAAACTCGATTTCAATATTTCAGCTACGAAATGTGTGCCGCGGGCACTGCGCGAAAACAGATTCGCGGACGATCGACCACCCAGTCTTGCAAATCGAATCGCAAGCAACGTACGATAGTAAACTATGTGAAGAGCCTAATGGCGATTGGTCTGGTGTCCCGTGGATGCGGGTGGCTCGTACGTTCACCGAATACTAATTTCCGCGTGGCTACCACGCAGCGTGACTCGAAATAGCGCGAATATTTCCGCGTGCGAATCGTAATACTCGCGTGTCACAACCCCCTCGGGCTAGGGGTCCGAGGACGGAGGATCTTTGGGAATTTTTTTCATTAAAACTGTGATAATTTATTAGGACAATGTTTTTGCGTTTTAGAGAGAGTGTTTTCGAGAGTACCTAATCAGTCGAAATCCAGGAAGTCTGTTCTTGTTTTAAGAATAATAAAATTGATGTAATCTATCAACAGAAAGGACGTAATGTATAACTAAACAGAATATAAAAACGTCAGATAGCGATCACGAACACTCATTCTTACCATAATACGTTGCGCAACAGTTGATTATATTAGTACTTTAGTGACAAATAGCATCAATATCATGCGTTTAGACAAGATCAACATTTTTATGGCAATAATAAATACTGTAAGCTGCTTTTCAATGTTAGAAAGTACACGTGGTCCTACCCGCGATGAGAAATTTGATAACTCGTTGGGGTCATTAGACTGGCCAACGGCTCGGCTTAATAACCTTGAAAAATACCTTCGTAATTAACCACTGGACGTGGAAATTGATTGCCGTCAGTCGAAGTGTTAATATATGCTTCATTCGTTTGTTTCGTGTTTATTGCCATGATTCTGACACTAGATCCCTTCTAAATTTCCCAATCGAATAAAAATTGTAAAAATTATGTTTATATTATATTTATTAATTCTATTTATTCGAAGATCTCTCTTCGAACAATGTAAAAGCTCGCATTGATTCACAATCTTGTCGCAGCGAATTGGCATCGTCAACAAAGGCAACGTTTCCAATGTATTCGACGATGTTCCGCGACTTTGCAATTCTAACGAGACCATGAGCATTAAAATTGTCCTGCTGTCGAGCAGCTCGATGCTCCATAATTACACTGGTAGCTTGTCGAGATTATACGACGCTATGGAAATCGTGCGATTTAGACACGCGGTTTCCGACAGGCGGCCATTGTCATTGTCCCGTACATCGTATCACAACTAAATAAATAAATCTTGCGTTGTTTCTCTGGAACGCGCGGCAGCGTAAACGCCGCAAACGTAAACGCAAGAGGGCATCGGCACCGGCTCCGGCCGCAAGAAGGACTTCAAGGACGAACGTTGTCCACCTTGCCGCCGATTTTTATTTGAAAGGCTTCCGCGGTCCAATCAACTTGCACGCGTACGCCCGACTATGTATGATAATCATGCTCCCAATGTAAATATATTGTTCCAGGAATCGCTAAAGAATCGCTTCTTACGCGCGTGTCGCTTTAGCATACAATTCAATTTAGCGCGATCACGCAAACGAAAGTACGCACGAAACGAAGGCTCACCGTGGGTCAATCGAATCGATTTCCTTGATCCCTCCGCCGTTGCCATAAACGACCATGCTCCCCGATTATTGTCGATTATGGCTGGTGTCGCCGACCCCTCGCCCGTTCCGAAATTTTACTTTACAAAAACTCAACACGTTCGCATAGAAAATCGCCATTCTTCTATTGTGTAGACGTGACAATATTTTATTTGTGGATTCATTTCGAATACTTACTGTGCAAAAATACATTCGATTCATGATTAAATAATTGCAACATTCTTCAAATTTATGACTCGACAAATTTTTGTTCAAATTAATTAGCAGAATTCTGTTTCGTTGATACCTGCTAGAAATTCGTTGAAAAAGCATCTTTGTACCAATTGTGGAACAATAGGGAGAATTTAGATTGCTTTCTAGAAGGTACAAAAACCAGAAATTTTCCAGATCTCTCACTCATAAACAATGGAACGTATAATTAGAGCACGTCGTGCTTCTATAGACGTCTGTTGATGATTATGCTCATATAAACAACGATTTGACGTAATAGCTTATTTTGGATTAATACGATAGGCAACGAGATACTCATTAATACGCAACGTTTTAGCAGTGAACGACTTCGAAATGAGCCTTTTGTTATAGATGGTGTAATCACTCGTTGGTAATTCCAGTTCCTTCTTTGCTGTCTCCTCGTTTCTTAAACAACCGATTCCGATCGCTGTTTGATAAACATTATTATAGAAAAATTTTTCCAAAATATAATCTATACGTTTTACACTGTTAAAAATTTATGGCTGCTTCAAAGACTATAAGTCTTCTTAACAAAACAATACTGTTACAACGAAACGTATATTCGACGATGACAACACAGATAGCAGATCTACCACCTGAATACATTTTCCCTCGGTCATCTTCAACAACGTTTTCCAATTATCGTCGTGGTAACACGCCATTTCATTTAATTAACACTGTCACGTCATTCAAGTCCCAACTTGCAGGAATCGAAATTTACAAGTTCGTTTTTTTGAATTTTTCACAGGCAGTAATGAACACACTATTCATTCTACAACACCACCACAATTCTCGCAGAATGTCGTCTCAGAAATTTCAAAATGGCGTTGTACTTGGTACTACCATCTCATTAATTTTAAACCGGCTTCCTATCTAGTACTACCATTTACTTAATTCCAAATGGCTGGCAAAATGTTCTCCTATCTAGTGCTCGTTGTTTTAGCTTCACAAATTGTATTCAAATCCTTTCTAAGATGTCTGAATAGACATCGCAAGTACGTCTGTAAGAACATACACCCTACCATCTGATGAATTTCAAAATTAACCCCCAGCCTCTTCCTAATCTCGAACCCATTCCTCCCACCTAAAATCATCTACTAACCCAACAAACAATTTCTTTTGTTCTTCCTTGCAGCTTGAGCTCAATGCTAAGGGACAGCCACCGATTTCGTAAACAGAGGCTAGGAAAGATTCGAACGAGAAAGAAAAAGGGGATCGCGTGGAAGTGCGGCGGGCGAGACGGGTATACAGGTAACAAGACGATGGAAACAGGTCCTCTTTGTCTTCTTTGTCGAAAGCAGCCTCCAGTACAACTATCCGATGTAACCTAACCATCGGCTCTCGCTCGTGAGAGTGAGAGGTCATCGTACGTACAACAAAACGCAATCACCGCCACAAGGTCCCCGGTTCTCGGAGACGAAAAATGACAGTGAGCTCGACGACGGAGGGAAAAAGGGACGTCGGAGAACGCCTACGTTATTAGATGATTTTCGAGACCTTGGGAACTTCCGACTACGAGTTATCCGACTACGCCGATGCTGCTGGTCCCCGGATAATCATTTAAATTGGCCGATGACGCGCGCCGGTGACTACCGATGCCTAACCCTTTGTTTCATTCACTCGGCCAACCCTCAAGACGATCGCTAATCTCTTAACTGTGGATTTCATGCGTTTTATACGTTTCATGCATTTATGACAAAAACGGGTGGACGTAATTTCGGTGAATTATGAATAAGACCCATTTCAATTCGATCGAATTATTATTCCGCGTGATTGTCATCTGGCCATTAGAATATTCCCAGTCATATAATAAATATCACTTTCCTTTGTCTTTGCCTATGCCGGAGTCATTTCTGACCCACGCCGATATTTCACTACAGTTTTCTTTCGATATAAGGCGATGGTTCGGGACCGGCTTTCGTCGTATTTCCGATGAAGAAGAAGATTTTCTTATTTCGAAATAAAAAACGTCGTCTTATATCGAAATAAAATTGTACATATTGACGGTCGCCGAGCTTCTCCCCACCCCCGGTCATGAATGACTCCGGCATAGCATACGGCGTCCTAATGAGCCGTTGACGTAATGAATCTTAATTCGCGAATACAAACAATACACAATCGCGCGGCGTGGCGGGCTGATTGGCAGAGAAAAACACAGACGGAGAAAAAACCGTGTGACTGCGTGTATTTCGATCAGTAAATGACTATGTCTACTGCATAAATAAACTCACAATCTTCGACAATTTTTTGCGATTTATTACGTGATAATAATTAGCACTACAAGCAATCGATGTATTGGCAATTAAGGAGAACTGGGAGCAAGTACTTCTTTGTAGTGCAGTAAAACACTATTTGCATTTTACGAGATTTTTACTATTAAACTGTGATAATTTTGTAAATATATACCATAATAGAAGCTAAGATATTTTCACGATGCAGCGGCCGAGAAGACCTATTTTTTCTAAAAAAAAAATACTGCAAAATTCAAACGTCTGGAAAAATTTCTAAAATTTTTTTCGCGGCTGAGACAACTACAGATTTAAAAATCGAAGCGTCCTCTTTACAACGACTGCCTAAAAATTGATGTACGATTTGTTTCGGTCGTTTTATCGAGAGAGCGAGAACGTGACCTACCTGGGATACGATTCCCAAATTCCGCGATAATGAGTTTTCGCGAATCGAATCCGCGAATGACGCAAAACGCTTCGGCAGACTTCGGCACGCCTGACAGTTCCTGAAGTCCTTGGGGTTCCTGGCTGACCCTGAGACTGGAGATACTCGCGATACATGAGCGTCGATTGTATCGTTTTGGAGTGTCGAGAGTCGTGGGACACGCCTTGGACTTTCACGTGCAAGAAATAGCCGGAAGAGGACTTTTTCTTCCTCGGCGTTTCCATTGAACCGCTCAGAAAATTGGATCTTTGTTAGAAACCCTCGCCAGCATCGAACTGGAATGACAATCGAGTATCGAACTGCAATGAAAATTGACGATTGATTTACTCGGATAGTTAATTGCCATTTTATAGTTGATAGTATTCTCTCAATAAATACATTTCTTTGAATTTTCTTATAGTTATTAGACAATCAACGTGTCGATTAAACGCGGAACTAAGTTACATATGTTGTCTCATTTGCTTTTTGTCGCTATAATTATAGAAATTGTATGTACAGAAATAACAAGTCAAACATAAGTAGCAAAACACTAATGAATAGAATGGTAATAGAATACAGTAAATTATCGTTGTATGTCGCTACCGCCGTTCTTTTCACTGACACTCATACGAATCGGTGGTTCTCGGCGAGCGTCCCATTTGAAATACACAGGGCACGCTGGAAACCTAAGAGTCATCCCGCGTGAAAGTCATGTCATACAAAAATGACTGACATTCAAACGGAGAAAATATCCATCTCCGATATAATGTTGCACGGAGAAGCGGACAGCGAAACTCGAGAACCGTCGTCGCCGAGGAATGGGCATTGTCGGCTATATCGGTGTGAAATCAGAAGACCACTACTAATCCAATTAAAAAACTTCTTTATTTTTCGTTATTTTTTTATGAAATTTTTACCAATATATTCGTGGCATTTTTCTGATTAAAATGAAACCAAATATGATATAATTCCGATCACATTTACACTACTTTCCCGTTAATGTAATTGTACTGGGAAGTAACTTTTATCGTTCATTACACACGTAAATATCATCGGAATTATATCATATTTGGTTTCCTTTTAATCAGAAAAATGCCACGAATATGTTGGTAAAAGTTTCATAAAAAAATAACGAAAAATAAAGAAGTTTTGTAATTGGATTAGTAGTGGTCTTCTGGTCTCACACCGATATAGCCGACAATGTTGTGGCCGCGACGGCTCTCGAGATTCGGCCACTCACCGCAGTGGTGTTACGTGTTCCACTGACTTGGAAACGTGAGATTGGAACTGACGTACAATTCGAATTCATTTCTAGGCCTTGGACTTCATCTGTCTCTCATTTTGATAATTTTATTTAACTCTTGATTGCGAAATTAGTGGATGGGAACAAATTAGTATGACAGAAATAACTAACTCTACAAATTTCTTTTTGGAAGACAAAAAAATAAAGAGCAATAAATTTGAAAGAAAATGTATGAAATTGATATGAGGAATGAGTGAGGGTTAAATATGGAGCGTCGTCTGCTATTTTTATTTCCTCAAGATGGCGGAGGATATTCGAGAGGATCAAAGAGAAATTGCACAGGATATTTTAAGATTTCTAAAGACAAATAAAACACTGCAAATTATGCGGACAAAAATGATTTATTAACACACCTGATAGAGGGATACATTTTAGTCTCAGGGTTCAAAATAATTAGTATTGCAGCCAGATTCGCTCTAGATACACTGAGCGAAATTCGTTTAAACGCACGAAAGAAAATAAGGATTTTGGAGCTAAAGGTTCAAAATTTTAACAATCCGTAACACACTTCATAATTGTATACATTTTGGTCTCGGAGTCTAAATTAAATAATATCGAGGTCAGATTCGTTCTAGACAATAAAAACAAAATGGCGGGGAGTATTAAACAGCGTGGTTCAACAGGAAACTGCTTATCCATACATAAAGAGACACATATGCATATGACATACATATGAGACATACATATGTCTTTTAGTCCCAGGAGTGAACTTTCGCATACACCGCAAAAAGTATGTCATTTGTCGCGTCAATTGCCAAACCCGATTGCATTTATGAACGAAGATTTGCGTGCTCGAATGATGTGGCAAATTTTTCTGCGCAATAAGTGAACGACAAACGAAGTCGAAGTTCGCGTTGGTCGAATCGCATACTAATCGTCGATGAGCGAAACGATACGGCCGAGAGAGAGGGAGAGAGAGAGAGAGAGAGAGAGAGAGAGAGAGAGAGAGAGAGAGAGAGAGACAGAGAGAGAGAGAGGCGTACGAAAAAATATTCGACACGATTATCGAGTGCGTTAAGTAAACGTGAGCCTGACCAAAATTTTGACTATCTGTCGCATGGTCAATCGGCCGTTTTCTGACAAGTTGGCAGTGGCTGACAATCGATCTCGACTGGCGTATAAACAAACGTGTCAGATAAGAGGATCATCCTCGGACAGTCGAGTGCGTGATTATCATCGTTTCGATTCGGACCACGGAACGACGCGACGCGACACGGCGCTACAATGCGTCAAAAAACCCGTTTTCTGGACAAAAAATTCTCTTAAAAAATATGAAGGGTATAAAAAAATGTTTCGGGCAAAACTTGTAGGGTATAAAGAATAGTATATGACGAGAAGCTTCGTGAAGGTCATGTATGTACGTTTCATTTATGTCTTTTTTTTTTGTGAGTGTTTGTCAACAAACGGCGTTTTTCTAAATATATTCATCCAAAGAAATGTACATTAGAATACTGTATTTTTTAATCTGTGTCATCTTGGTCTGCGCGACTTGAAAAACATAGAACCGGAAAATTCATATCGCGGCAAGACTGCGATGCAACAACGCAAAAAAAAGTATTACATTATTCGCGCGCGTCAGCCCGTCAATGAACGCAGATGGACGAAATTTGCTACTGAAGATTAAAAAATATTTCATTGATTGCATTGAAGCAAGTAAACTCTTTCAGTCAGATCATGCTACCGAGAGAAGTGTGGAACAACGTCCGCTTTGTGTTTGATCGAGAAGTCACGAACCAGTAGCAAATATGCAGTATATGCTGGCGAGAGAAAATGGCGAGACACGTGTATGTACGGAAAACAATGATTAGAATAGAAAAACAGAAAGGAAGAGAAGATTGAGATTTGCCAAACTCATTTGCCGCAGACTAGCAATTGCCCTCCTAAATGACCTTAGAGCAATCCCGTTTCAATCGAGAATTGTCTGCACAACGCGCACAGGTAATTGCACATTTATCTCGTGACATCACTCTTCACACTTTGTCGTTTGAGTTTCCCAATGAAAAACAAGAAAGGACGGTCAATTTCCAAGCTTCCCATGGAATTCTAAAAAGTTCATATTTTTCCTTTATCAAGTAGAGGAGCAAAAATATAAATAAATCATTTCTTGAGACCGATTCGTTTCACGAATTTCAGAATTTTTGGGTGCTTGACTGAATTGGAGGTTAGGACCAGTCGAGGACTTTTGGAGGAACCATTGTAGTTCAATTCGGAATAGCGAACACTGCCACAGCTCCAGCACTAGTAACTACACTATCATCGGGATTTATTTATTTACAATAAATATTAAGATGTAAATTTTCTCTCCTGCTCTTCTTCCTAAAATCGCAACGAAACGAAAAAATTCACTATAAGCTTTTGAATTAGAATCCTAGAGCCTTGGATCCTTTCCTCGACAATCGAAAGAAAGACAACCTCGAAGACAAAAGACTGTTCCATCCCAACACCGGCAACCATAAACTACCGTCTACGAATTTTTCCGAGAATTCATTGATGTAGCCGAAAGAGGACCGCGAGAATTCGAGTAGCCCGGTTAAAACAAGTAAGTATCACAAGGTCAAGAGAATCGATGGCATTTATGCGCCTGCACTGGAATGGAAGGTGATTGTTTTGTGCACCTCTGCCGAAGGTAAACGAGTTGCTCGGTGGCCGGAGGAACGCGTCGTTAACCGGCAAGGTCGCGTGCACACAGCATCCACAAACTTATTTCAACGTATCCGACCGACGGTACCCATATCGAGCCCCCTTCAAATGTGTATTATGAAACAGCATAATCGAGAATGGGGACACTCGGCCGAGTCCTAATTACCGATACCCGCGAATCCGCCGCCTTTCGGTTAACTTTTGGGATATGTTACAAGGAGATCACGAACAGCCCCCATTAAATTGGTAGACTGGCACCGATATTTAGCAATAAACATCTGTCTGATCAAACCGATCGATGTTTACATTAAACTGTTTTCGATCGATATCTTAACAGTGTTTCTTCTTCTTACAAACTTGTTCCGAAACAGCTCAAAAGTAACGTTTCTCGTTGAAAGAATATAGCCGGATGAGGAGGCGTACCCCAAACCAAATTAGAAATGCAATTTTGAAATGCAAATTAGAAAATGCTTTGTACCAATTTTCAACCCTATATGTCGACAAGGGGGGTAGTAATGGAGTGACGAAGAAAATCAGGTTTTTCTGTCATTTCTCTTATCCTCTTCAATTGAAAATTCTGAAAAAGATCAGGCATATTTTAGCTATTAGAATGCACATCTGTGAATCTTTTCAGAATTTTTAACTTCAAAACCGAATTTAAAAAAAATAAAATGAACTTCAAGGTAAACCCCAGGTATTTTCTTTGGATAACCTATCGAATGGCCTATTGCAAATTCAATTTGGTTTAGGGGCACTTTTGACCTCTTCATCCGGCTGTATCTTTCATCTTCAACGTCGTCGTTCCTTAACTTTTAGTATTATTATTGCCGTCCGGCTGCTATCAAAAGTTTTTAACTAGCGATAATTGCGCCACGATGCGGTCCGAATGACTTCGTAAAATCAACTCTTGCTAAATGATTATCGCTGTTAGAACCATCAGTTTTATACGTAATATTTCACTGTTGAGCGGATTCTCGAGGTGCAGTGTCTTAATTAGTTTATTTGCCGGTGACGCTTGCTGACTCGGTAGATTCGAGCCTTTTCTTTGCAACATTGGAAACACATTGAGATGACAGGGGATTGCCGAATTTCTAAATAATTTAATTTCTTGAGGTTCCCTTAAGACTCCGTATTGATAATAATAATGACAATTAACTAAAGAACACTGTGGATCTCGTGTACTCTCCGTGTCATCGTCGAAGTTTCTTTCTCTCCCTCTCTCTCTCTCTGTTTAACGAGTCGAAGAATGTTCCCGTTCCATTGTAAACAGTGGAAAGATTAGAATGACAAGTCTGAAAGTCTTCGTAAAAGTATAAGCGATTATAATTCAGGTTCATCGGTTCATAACTGCTAACAATTGCACACGACTGTGCCGTAACAATGTCGTCTAACGGATTACGTTACAATTTTGCAAGTATAATTAACTAACGACGCTTCCGTACTTCCTTTTCGACGACGAACGATTTCCAGGAACACTCGGATATTGCGACGATCACTATCAAATTTATCGATTCAATCTTTAGAGTACGTTCGGTATTGTTGAATATTGAATAATTGAATGTGTAACCAAAATTATTAAAAGCCTTTCAATAATACTAATTAAGTATATTGATTCAATTGGAATCAAAATTGAAAGGGATCACAGAGAAAAATCCACTGCAAAATTGCAGTTGGATCTGATTTGGAGATCACGGAGACAGCTGACACACGTGAGAGTGATCGATCTCATTCAGTATTCTAAATGCGAAAGAGTTCCTAAACGAAGATCACTGAAAATCAGCTAGCAAGTGTGATCCGTGTTACGAGGAAAATTGATCGAATCATAGATGAGAATCAGCTGGCACGTTTGATCCATAGATCTCCTACGCGGCGCTCAAAGGACGGAATCCGTCGAAAATCGAAGACCACAGACCCTAATCAATTTTTCCATGTAAATCCATCGATCTCTCGAAAATTTTTCGAAATCACAGACCTGAATCGGTTCCAAGTCCTTCAAAATTGAAGATCACAGCCTCGAAAATCGTAGATCACAGAATCGGTTCGCGCGTGCAAAGGATCCGTTTCCCAAAAATTCTTCGAGATCGAACGGACACCGTGAAATCGCGGATCGGTTCCCGCGCGCGATTCATCGATCTTCCGCGCAACTACGATCGCGGTCGATCACCAATGCTCCGGATGAACCAGTGTAAAAATTCCGTGTCCGGCGATCGAGTAAAGTCTGGAAGGATGTTTGGTTCGGCGCGGCTGCACCCCGTGCCGAGGATCTGACCCTTGGACGATCGAGAACGATCGACACGAGACCGGAGGAGCGACAATTGGTCTCGGTGGCGAGTTGGTGGGGTGTCTAGATCCTAAGCGAGGGGGGCCTATCGGGCTGGGATGCGGAGGAGCAACGTGCTCGGCACAGGTGTCACGAGCGTTTATGCCGATATAAAACACGGTTTTGATGCCCGAGCTTCAGTTTCCACGAAGGTGGTCGAGCACGAGCGTGCCTTTCCGAGCTACTGGCTAGCTGGCCGACAGACCTAACGATCCAGACAACGAACCGATCCCGTCACAGTAACATCGTCGATCCGACTAAAACTATTCCTTGATCGTCCCCGTCGCAACCGGTGTTTACGATCTCGATAGTGAAAGACGACTCACGAACCGATCCCGTCCTTCCAAACTTGGCACGGTGAGTACCAGTGAATCGTTCGCGGATTTCGTTTCATTCGTTTCATTCGTTTCGATCATTCGTGAACAGTTCGGCAAGTTGGTGAACAGTTCGGGGACTCGCGTGTGAACTCGCGGAATTTAGATCGGACATTTTTTCGGACCGTTTGCTGCACCATTCCGGCCAACATCTTCCGTTTAAATCGTCGAAATATATAACACGAAACCGAATTAGTTGATTAGCTGCTGAAGTACAATTTGCTTTCTCGATTGTTCAGTTTGATGCTGAACTGTTTTAGCATTGGAAGCACGCTATATTGTTTTTCGCATTATTATATATTATAATCTCTTCGATTGCGACAAGATTTTTGTTGGTTCAATTTCGCTTTTCGATTAGTCTTCTCTCTTTTTAAATGTTCAGATCAAAAGAATTTGGAAATTTTCGCCTTTGCGCACGGAGTGCGGCGTGTCAAACGGTTACAAAATGAGATTAATTATTAAGTAGACCGTGGATTTTTATGTAAAATGAGAATTGTACGAAGCAGAAGTTAAACAAAAGTATATTTTCTTTTTGGATCGTCTTTTAAGACCTTTTAAGGTCGAAAATAAAATCATTTAATTGTTCTGGTGCCTTTCATTATCAAGTTATTCAACAATCAAGAGAAAACTGAATTCAATGCATTTTCTGGGCTCGTTTCTCGCATTTGCATTGAATGCTGGAAATCGTTTTAATATAAACTCAATTTGAGAAATTGCTTCAAACAGCGGATAATTACTGTGCTCTGGCAGCATGCGTTCGCGTAATATATGTACGTGCGACGAACGCGACTTCCTTTGTCTTTACAAAGAACGTTTCATTAAAGACTGTGAAAAGCTCTATAGAAAAAGAAACGAATTTCCATTTAATGTGGAAAAATCTAGATTCGAAAACTTGATAAACAAATTCGCGAAGTCTAGTATTTACGACGAGAGTCACGTGTTTCGTATCTGTGTATCGATAGATAAATACTTCCGCGAAGCAGTAACGCACTGTAAAAAAAATCAAACACGGTGTTCGATCATTTTCAATTGAACACGATTTTATTCATCTTGAGGATTTACAATTCCCTTCTTCCAATTCGATTAAATCTTCGGCAATTAGTCAGTGGGATTGGACGCGGTACAATTAACTAGCACAAAGTGAAAATTAAATTCCGAACGGTGTAAAAACTCGTGTAAAGAGACCGCTTGTTATGCGAGACCATGTAACAACCGGATAAGCGATTATGCTAGCTAAATTTAGTCGAGAAAAAATTAGCGAGACTGTGTGTGGACTTTGCCTGACTGAAATACGGTGAATCCGCAAACATTTCTTCTGACAGATCAAATGCAGAAAATTGCATAAACTTAACAGTTTCTGTATAAAAAAAAATCAATCTTTTAACCTTTTCACCTTCTTACCTCGACTCTCCCTTTTGAGATTTTAATTTTTATTCCATAATTTCTAATCATAAATCCAGTTGGAAATTCAAGTGTCCTTTTCGAGGAAATACAAAAAGATTGCTAACAATTATGCTAATTTCGCAAATAGTAAATGTTGATAGGTGACCCGAGAAAAATTTGTGATTGTAAAAAGTTGAGAACGTTCGATCACAAAGGCCGCACGAATTTTCGATTGTCGTAGACGACGGGAATTACATCTCGCGGGCGTTGCACAAGAATTCTAATAATCACCGCTAAGCGTCGGGATTATCATAATCACAGTGATTACGCTCGTCACCCGCGTGTCACGAGAGAAAATTCTCGACTTAGAGTGGCCCCGCCATACTTTCGCGGTCCTCGAGTAACCCTTTCCACTCCAAAATCGTCCTTAACGATCGATTCTTTTCGAGACCGGCTTGTGCAACGATCATCCTCGATGACAGTCACGATTTAACGGCGCGATTTCTTTTTTTTTTCCGCTGCGTGCAATTTTTATTGTACCGTCGATCTACGTTGCAGCATCGCAGAATCTCAGATAAAAAATCGATTATCTTTGAATCGCTATAACTTTCTGGAAAAGATATCGGACGATGATCTGCTTTTGCTCATGTTACAGGACGAAGCCTCTACTTTTTTTCTCCCTGGCATTGTTCTTGTTTTCTTTTTAATTTAGTATTAAAAAATGAGCGGAGAAGCGAAGACGACAATTTTCTCTCGAAAAAAGGGATACACAAAGTGCTATAAAAGCACAAAAGAAAAAATTGTACATCAAATTTTGTGATACCATTACAAAGAGGGGACTGCAATCTTCAAATCCATAGCGATTTAATATTTTCCCAAAATCGTTTTCATACTAGGAAACAAGTGAAACTTGAAAATGATCTTTTCTGCGAAAGTGCGGATTCAAACATCTCTACGAAGCTCGCAAAATTGTTTTCGCGATTAAAATTACCACTCTGAAGATCGAAATCTCCTCTTACCGAAACGGCATCGTAAACTTTAATGTACGATTTTTCCTCGCGATTTTATCGTAACTTCGAACGACAAAGTGTCACGGACTCTTCGCGATACACGCAAGCAGATCGTTGCCCGATCTTTTATCTCGAAGTTACCAGTGACACATCCATAATCGTTCACGTAACACTTAATGGTTCCTTGATGCCGATGGTCAGTGTGCTCTTCATTTTTCCGAGAACCTATAGTTCAAGGTTACGCTCGATCTACGTCTGGCCGGAGTGTAGGTAAACTTTTCTGAAATTAGAAGTGAACCACACGCCTGGAATTCCGTTGAATGACACACTGAGAAATGCCATTTCCATTACCGGCTGAAATTTCGTCATGGTTTTGTTTGTACCTTGACTTGCTTTATCAGAGAATGAACCTGGGAGTGACAAGGGGAAATTGTGGTATTGGTAATACGAAATACCTGAGCGCGTAGTTCGGTAAACTGATTTGACCACGGAACCGGAAATCCGAGGCTAATGCATTGGAATTCGAGAATCAGGGACAAAGCCGTCGAGTCATTCTATTTTCTATAAATTCCTTGCAGTGTCATGGAGCAATAGACAGAACTTTTAATCTATTATTTTTACATAATTAAAAATTAAATTCTTGTACCGAAACATACAATTTTTAATTCAATTGTAACATCGTAAGATGTTAATCGAAAATGGGTTCTTTTGAATAATTATAATAAGAAGTACATATTTTTGCAATTGTTCATTCCTCGTGCTCGTGCTTCTTCTATCTTTGCAGACATAAAAATTAAGTTCTTCTGCTAAAATACTCATTTTTAAACTCAGCTTTCAGAAAGTAGGTGGGAACGTGTGCCTTCTCTGAATAATTTTAGTAAGAAGTAAATATTTTTGTAAAGTTTACACACCCTGATTTTTTTGCCATAAAATCCACAACCCACGGTATCGCAGTGTGTGCATCGGTATAGCCTTGCGCGGACACGGACGTCGCAGAAGTTTACATTGCAAATCTCATTTCTTAGCGAGGAGGTACCGCGAGTATCCCCCCTCGATCTCTCGGTGATTTGAATGCGCGCATGTTTCGCGGTTCGCGGAAACAGGATAATAAACGTGACGACACGGAACGATCCACCGGCGGACCTTGCCGATCGAGGCTCGATCCGCGAATTCCGAATTGCCTATTATCTTCTCCAGCATTAAATTAAACATCTCTGACGATCTTCTTCGAGTCTCGTTCAATCTCCTCCGTTCGATTTCCCATTAGGACACTGCTCTTCTGTTGCCAAATTCTTGTATTGCGAAAATAACAAATTACAGCAAGTTGTCAGGAAAATAATCGCTGAATTCAATTGTACAGAAAAGAACAATGTTCAGGGAACGAACAAACATTTTTAAGGAACAAATGTTCTTCCGAAAAATGTGTAAGAGTTAAATGTTGAATCGGAGTGTACATTGTTTTTGCAAATCTGACATGAAGATTAAACTCTTATATTCGTGGTACTCGTTTGAAAATCGTTTATTATTTATCATTGCTCCTCAATTGATCAATTGTTTCTATATTTTCTTGTTGCTGAATAGATCCCATAAAATTCTTTTTTGAAACTGCACCGAGCAACCGATCGCCTAATCACTAGGCTTCGGATTTTATTTATTTACGGACAAAGTGAATACCGGAGACACAAAATCGTGAAAGTGCCAAAAGATTTCAAGAATTCCATTGTGCCATTTATAACATGTTGAAATCATTAAGAAGTCGTTGTTCAGGCAGCTCCCGTTTCTCGAAATCGATGTACAAAGTGCTTATTTTGCATAAAAATCCGCAGTCTATTAATTGTTATAATAAACCCGCCGCGACCATATAATTGTACATCAAAACAAGAAAAAGGTTAGAGGTCGTACAAGAGTCCCGCGAGAAACGATCAAGCGAAAAAGCTTTTGCAAAAAGATCCCTAATGGTTCCCGCAAGGTAAATTAATTGCCACTGCAATGTTCCGTTAAACGTGTTATTAACGACGATAACTTCGAATCTCCAGCTCGACGATGTAACCTAGCTAATTAGAACAGTAAAAAGTTGATGTTCGATGGCACTAATTCTACGACAAGCACCGGGGTCGAACATCTGCGGCGCGTGCGCGCGGGCGTGTGTGTCTATGTTCTAAAAAACACACGATGCACCGTGGACATTTACGCACACGCAATCTCTCCGGTGAATATTCATAATCATGGTTCACTATTCGCATACTCGGGTCTACGATGCGCCATGTACCAACGTGGCAGATATCTTGACATTGACATTAGACGCGAATAAGTCTTGACCAAGCGAGTACGATTAGGTACTCAACCTTTTCTCGATGACCAACGGCTCTGTCGTTTACGTTATTACAGTATACACAGAAACGCCGTTGCATAAAACGCTAATGTTATTCTATTGCCTAACCGTCTATATTTAAAACTATACTATATTTGAAAGCGTTTCCGTTTTTACGCGCGAATGAATGGTCAACGTGTTTGTCGAATCTATGCTCTTCAATCTCTTCGACCGATACGCGCATTCATGGCTGTTATCGTGCTGCAAAATGTGAGGACAAGTGTATATACATAGAAATTATTAGTATCATCCGTCTGTTTTTATTGCGAGTTTTTTCCGCATTATATAGCACTTTTTGTACGATCTATGAAAATAAGAGTCTGTACCTATAGTCGTAGATTGGGTGTTAATATTCGATCATTTAGAGCAGAGCTGTTCAGCGTCTGCCCGTACGGGCAGCGATTTTCTTGCCCTGGGCATACACAGAACGGCGGGCACGAAGCCACGCTCCTGCGGGCAAGGCTGCGTATGTATGTCACATGCATTTTCACAGCTACGTGGGCAGCTACGGCTGGGCTATATATAGTTGTGCCCGTAGTTGTGCACCTTGCTGTGCCCTTATTTGTGCCCACGGGCATCGGCAGAGTGAAATTATATTTGCCATCAGCACAGAATTTTTTATCATGCCAAATTATGGTTATGACAATTTGGGATCGTAGAAAAATTTAAATGATTGAAGGCAGAGCGACAGTTGGCTCCTGTGTCTCGCGAACGACACAGAAAATTTTCGTTCCGCATATTGTGCGAACTAACAAAGGAAAAATTCATGAATTCTGGAAAAGTTAATTTACGTTAATATAAACGCTTTCGTGTTAAAAATTTATGAGCGGTAATTATCAATTGTTCGGTGGCCCAATGCAATTGTGCCCGGTGTAATTTTATAATTGATTTCGCGAATAAAAAATCGAGGTTTCCGGAAACATCGGCGCAAAATCAACGAACACAGGACGATACTGTCCAAACAAGCACTAACGTCAGAAAAGTGGAAAGGCAAAGGAAAAACTCGTTCCCCAACGAAGCATCAACGATCAAGATATCCAGTAGAGCCTAACTCCTTCAAATATTGTTTCTTTGCACAATTTCCTCGTTGAACTTTGAGCCCGTGGACGCAATACCGTCGACGCTTTACGATCCACTTCCGGGCATTTTTCCTTTCCCTGTACGGTTAACACCGTTTGCGGATAATTAATCGACGCGTTCCCTTTCGTCGAAGTTCATTGTATCGATTTGCGAGATCGTTACGCGAGATCAACATTGAACACGGGACAGAAAAATTTGTGCCGAATTCCGCATTTTTGTATTAGTTCGTAGGGCGAAGTTCAATTTACTCATCTCTGTGCATGTATTTTTCATTATTTTAATCGTCTTTGTCGATTCGGAAATGGGAAAAGGCGAGCTTATTAAAAAATTTAGAAAAATATCAGCGTAATTTTGCAATACACTAGCGTGAAGAGTACAGTTTCCTCTATCGAACAGCACATTTTAATCTCTCGCCCAAGCATTCGGCATTGAACCGATTTAGCGTACTGTTTTGACGGCACCGACGATTTCGAAAGTGTGGCCGAGCATGATCGAGGGCTGACCATAATCAAGCGAAACGAGTTCCTTCCCAGAAAAAATCCTAGCCATTGGATCTCGTAATCGTGTTTGCTCTTCCGCGGCTCTGAATAGGAATTCCACGAGCGTTTCGGAGATCAATGCCTTCGATTTTTCTTCGAACCGGTCGCCGATGTGCGATCGAATCTCGAGTCGTTTCACCTGTTCGCTATAGTAACAGCAGTATCGGTTGTCAACACTGCTGTTTCGTCTACGCCTGTCGTTCGATACCCAACCGGATCTTTGCGGTGCTCGAAGACGCTACGCGTCTTTTGCGGCGCGCGAAATTTACGATTTCATTTTGCAATCCGTCGCTCATCCGCTGATCGGAATAGAAACAGCCGATCGGTTCTGAACCCGGTGATTTAATATCGCCTGGAACGTGACTCCTCACGGTGTCCTTTGTTTCGCAAGCTGCCAACTCGCGAACATCGTGTTTGCGAATTCTGTTCGCATCTCCGCGACTCGCGCTGTCCAGAATAAGAAGAATCATTTTTTTTTTTCAACTCCGCTGGAATTTCTGATTTAATAACCTCTGCAGTAGCGGACAAAGCACTCCGGTGAATCCGGTTATGCTGAAATTGTTGCGTATGTTTTCCTCGAACGGCTCGAAAAACCCGAATTTTGGGAATAGTTTCCGTGTACCTAACTCTGGTAATAATTGTCTGCGTTGATTCAACTGTTTGAGGATCTATTGTTTTAAACAAAAATTCAGCCATTGCTCGTTAACGAAGTCGATGCATTACTTCTGGCTGATTAAAATGATCGAAGCGATTGAAATAATTGAAGAAAGAAAGAAATTTCTACTTAAAAATTAATACGATCGTTGATTCCTTCTTTTTTTATTCCTATTTCTATTTGGTTCGTGTCGCCTGACATAAAAGTCCGCACTCTGCTAACGGTTGACAGAGCTGAAGAAGTCCGGCGAATTCTAAAGAAGTCGAACGTTTGCTCAACTTCTAAGATGTCTAAAGAGGTGTAATGATTGCGTTTATCTTGCCGTACAAGTCCAAATAAGTCTAATTAGTTTGTCATACATACACCTCATAGGAGTGTAATAATTGCGGTTTACTTTAGCATTTAACCTCCCGCAAGAATTTTACGCTGCTTGCGACACCAGAGCCTGATAAACTAGAAATACCTAAGCGATTACTATCCGTAAATCTATCGAGCAGAAATTCGAGATTAAAATCGATTTAAAAATCTCGAAACCGTCGAGACCGATAGAAGGGAGCAGAATTCCGGTTTGCGAGAATGTTAAAGTTTCCATGAAATGGTGGTGCGAGGGCGTGGAAACGAGGACCGTGCCCGATCGTGGATCGTTAGAAACAGACTCGCCGTCGTAATCGGCAAAGGTCGTTCTATCAACCGGTTTTACACAAGCACGCGTTAGATCACGCAGAAAATAAACAGCCTAATCGAACAGAATTCCTGTTCGGGAATCGATCAACAACCTTGGTCCGCTTCGGGTCCGAGCCGATTCTTGTTCGCTGCTATCGATGAAAGGGAAAAGAGGTCTGCGGATCGAGCATTGACGTTGTGGATCGCGTAGATCCTCCGAGACATCGTCAAGAATCGGCGAACTATTGATTCCAGCAAACAAAATAGTCGCTTTATTCTATTTCTCGCAAAACACAACTTAGAAAGGCAGAGAGAAGAAATTTGTAGCACAATAAAAAGAAAGAATAACCTCGGAGACAAGATATGAAATTACGAAAAAGATCGGTGAATCGATAGCCGCTGAAATGTGTGAATCTCAGCGCAACGACCGGATACCCTTGGAGATCACCGAACAGTGATAAATTGTCACCGTATATTAATTTATTGGGAGTCGATATAGTGTCCGGCATTGAGCCTGTACTCGGGAATACCGATGACTGTTCTCGGTTCCGGGGAATGGACACACAATTTTGCAAGGATACAGAGATCTCTCCGACCGAAAAGAGGAAAACGTAGGATCGCTCAAATCTGTAAAGTCAACGTGTAACCATTCGGACCGATGTAAATCACGGGCTGAGGCCCCGTAGAGCAATTTGCATGGTCAATCATCGGCTGCGTTCAAGGCTGGAAAATATCTCTGCGACGGGAAGAGCCGCGTTTCGTTCGAGCAGCCGCCGCCACCGGCAAAATTGAAAGCATTATCGTTTGATGTTCGTGTTATGCGATCGTCGAAACCTGTTCGCCAGTCAATTTCAATCCACAGGCAATTCGTACAAAGATTCTTGCGATTTTCTTCGAGCACGCGAGAGTTCTTGTCTGAGCACCGATCCATAAACATTATTCGTGTTGCGGTATAAACTACGATATTATAGTATTCGTTCGAATGTTGCAAATAATAGAACGGATCTGCGGGAAATTTGGTCGAACAATGTCAATTTTATTGAATAGAAGCACGACAGAAATTTTGTTAGATGAGTGTTTTAAGGGCTTCGGAAGTTAACAAATTGTTGATGGTTGTTAGGTTGACGTTTGCTTGTACTTCATGAATTTGCGAATGTTAAGAGTGCATAAGGATCCAGTTATTACCTTCGACGTTTCCGTTTGCCAACGCGACAGTGTTTTTCCGCTTCGCGGTTGCCGATTGCGTCGCCTTAACCCGTTAGGCATCAATGTTACAACATTTTCGAGATTTTTTATAGCCGATTCACGCGAATTCCGTCTTACAGTGGCAGGAATGCATGCAGAAGATCGTTCCCGGGAATTTCTTAATTGTCTTTTCATTGTCACTCCTACTATTTAAATGCCACAGTTTTACCAGCTTTGTGAGGAACAAAGATTACTATTCAGACTGCATTAAAAATCGCTAAAACGATGAATCGTTCACTACAAAAGATCGCGTAGTACCGCAACTTTTCTCAAACAAAAAAAAAACATTATTCAACTGTATTTGCAATAAATCATTCTTCACCACATTCCCATTACCATTCCTTTCCCACTAAAATGCAGAATCCTTCACTGACAAAAATCGCGTAGCTCTACCGCAATTTTTCGCAAAAAATCATTATTCAGTTGCATTTGCGATAAATCATTTTCTAACCACATTTCCATTGACACTTCTTTTTCCCCCTCGCGTTGCCCACCCTCTAATAAATCCTGCAAAGGACGAAGAATCTTTTACCACAATAGATCGTATAGCTTTATCGCCATGTTTCGCTAAACTTGCTTGATACGATCGCAACTGCATCAAGTCTGCATCGCGAATCTTCTTGTTTGTTTACCAATCCGATCAACAGGTCGACTCCCTGCGTCGGCACGTGATTCCATCGATCGTAGAGCTCTGCGATCGACGAGGTTTTCGCAAGCGGCTTCGTCACGTGTTTACGCGCGCAAAACGCCGCGCCGCTGCGCCGTCGAACTAATTCGCCGCGCTGCCGATCCAATACACCTGTCCAAAGATCGACAGATCGCGACGTTGATGAGGGACGTGTGCGTGTCACCGTTGCCGTGTAATTTCGATGGGTCCGTGGAAACTCTAAACAGGGGAATATCTGACCGCATTCGATACCTACACGGTAATCGCGTCACTGTCCTCGCACGCAGTACGTTTCAGAAAATCCCAGTGAAAGGACAGCCGCGACGGAACCTTTCACTGCCGACATATGCGGATCTATAGATCCTCGGACCTCGATTCCCTCCTTCTCGACCAATCTCAAACCATACCAAATCCATCCGAGATGTCCCTTAGCTTCCATAGTATTTCTAGGGTAGCCCTGCCTCTGGGGTAGCTAAGTTTGTTCATTGTATCCGGCGTAACTTCTCCGGAAAAAATTGCAGTATTCCTAACATATTTATTGTTTACGAAATAGTTAAATTATTCAGTCTACCAAGTATGCTTCTTTCGAAGATGTACAGTGTTTTTAGATTACTTACTGTCCCTAGATTCAGGTACCGAACACGATCGAATCCGAAGCCATTACAAGTAACAGAAAACGAGTACACAGCATCATTTCTGTATTTTAATCACAAATGCAAAAAGACCGTCGCCTAAATGAAACGTATCTTGCTGCAATAACAATATTAACGAGCATGACTTTCGGGCATTTCAGATGGCGCAGGTTGTGCAGAGAATATACGATGGCTACCGAGACCTGATGGACAACAAGAGCGACCCTAGGGTGAACGACTGGGCCATGATGAGCAGCCCGTTCCCCACATTAGCGATCGTGATGAGTTATGTCTACTTCGTGAAGGTGCTCGGTCCAAAACTGATGGAGAATCGCAAACCCTTCGATCTCAGGAGAGTCATGATCTTCTACAACCTCTTCCAAGTGATATTCTCCACGTGGCTGTTCCACGAGGTAATTGACCTATCCAACGCGAGTTCAACGCCTTCACCACGACAACCAGATCCTAACGAATAAAGCTATGTCCACACGGGAGCAACATCCAGCAACTTTTTGCCACCCCCTTTTACCTTCTTCTTCCTTTATTAAGAAAAGCAGAAGGCGACAAAAAGTTGCTCGACGTTGCTTCAGTGTGCACACAGCTTAACCTTCGCTTTAACAGTGGAAGTTTCAAGTGTTTCACTACTTTACCGACCGGGACCCGAACAGTAGGATTTTTGGTCGTTTTACTGTACCAAAAGGAAGCTAACAAATTTCGTTTCTCATTATAATCTGAAACCAAATTCTTAAACAACATTACTGCAAGTAACTTGTTGGTTCGCGATTGAAATTGTTGCTGTTGAAGGATCCGCTAAAAATTCTTTAGCCAGACCGTGGGCTTTTAAAAAAAGAAATAATCGTCAATGGTGTTCATTTACGATTGAAATTTTGAAGCTGAGAAGTTACTCGAAAATGACTGTCATAAGACAAATGCCACCAAAGAGGTGAACGAAGCGAAACATTTAACACTTTGACTGCCAAACGAGAAACCTCAAACATTCCATAAAATCAAAGTAAGTTATTTAATGAAATAAAAATTGAAAAAAAATGAAATGTATGATATTGAGTAGTCCTCCAGCTTTCTTGAGTTTGACAGATCCTAATCAAATTAGGCACAATGTATATATTAACGTAAAAATTCATTTTAAAACCTGGACAAATAATTCCGTCACCCACATATGAGTGACATGGCAGTCAACGTGTTAAAAGAGGGAGACGGCAACGTGAAGCGACAAATATTTGCTCGATGTTGCTTCAGTGTGGACGCAGCTTAACATAAACGCGTTCCTCTCGACGACCAGATCTTAATGAATAGAAGAGCATAAAAGTCTTTCCACGGGATTCACGATGCGTCGTTTTCCTTGATTGCAGTCGGTGGTATCCGGATGGGGAGGTCATTACTCGTTCCGTTGCCAACCGGTTGACTACTCGGACAACCCGCTGGCGATGCGGATGGCACGCGGATGCTGGTGGTACTATTTCTCGAAGTTCACCGAGTTCTTCGATACCATCTTCTTCGTCCTGAGGAAGAAGAACGATCACATTTCGACTCTGCACGTGATCCATCACGGCTGCATGCCCATGTCCGTGTGGTTCGGCGTCAAGTTCACGCCTGGTAAGCATCCGCCCTTGATCCTCGATCCCCGATGTCTTCGCTCGTGACAACTTTAAGTGATCCATGTGGTTGGCTTGGATCCTGTTGCGATTCTCATTGGAACAGAAGCTTAACCACTGTTTCAAGTTATCGAGAATTAGTGTCAAAGCTGTCGACTGATGTCTTGCTCTTCATTTGAGGATCCTTGATCCTTGATAAGATGGAGTTGCACAGTATTGAGTTAGTAAAGCGACTGGGCCGTTATGTCTTCCGCAAAATGGCGGCGACATTGTTATACAATGCTTTCTATTCGACCCAGTATGGCATGTCATGCCATAGACGACGTAAGCGAGTGTTCCTTGGTTTCCAGAGTATACTACAATGCTCTTTCCTGGATCAAAGTCGAAAATCGGTGACCTTGCGTAAATCCATGGATACGCGAGACGATCGGCCTTCATTGCACATGAAAGCGGTTTCATGGTAATCGACTTAGGACAGATTCCGCCGCCTCTGCTCGTCTGCAGGAATCACGGTCTCCTTCGAATTATTTAAATATTAACAGTCCGCGCGCTACGAGGAAACATAATCCCCCACTACTTAACCGTCCATTCTGGACGACGTTAATCACCGAGGTATTTCCATGATAATTTGATCCATTGAGAGAGCGGTAAAAAAATTATTATACGGTCCCCACGCCTCGAACAGGCGGCTTCCTGGTTTCTTTCAGTCAATCGATACGCGTATTGTAATCGTTACGGAATACCGTGCGCTACCTCGGTGTAAGTTAGACGACTACCGGTTCGGATCAGGTTTCTCGGAAGATTTTCTCGTTTTTACTTCTGCCCCGAGATTATGCCAGAAACTCATCATCGAACCGGCAAGATTCAAGTGAACATTTGTACTATCCTGATCGAACGAAAACGACGACAGAATTGATTCACCGGTATTCACTCGCTTTTTGTCGCTCTAAATCTATTTATCTACCGAGATGAGAGATCCACCTTCTTCAGATCTATCTTGGTCAATCGCTACAGAATCCTAAAATCGCTTTGTCGCTTTACTTCGTACGCAATCTTTCAAATATCGAAGACCTAGCGATTCAGGGGCCCAGCAACTTGCAATGCAAAGCTACCGGTATACAATGCTACGGGATCAATTCTGTTTTACTTGGTTTCTACTTGTCAATTGCTAAAAGATCTCTGAAATGGTTGCTGCACTTCCACAAAAGGTGTTTCAGACTCGGGAATCATAGAGGACCTAGCGCAATTTTTAGTATAATAGAGCAACCGGCGTTCAAAGCTAACTACAGAGTCTCTAAAAGAGTTGCTCCA
The DNA here is from genome assembly GCF_050948215.1 of Halictus rubicundus. Classification (NCBI taxonomy): domain Eukaryota; kingdom Metazoa; phylum Arthropoda; class Insecta; order Hymenoptera; family Halictidae; genus Halictus; species Halictus rubicundus. The sequence continues at coordinate 4,358,921 of NC_135152.1, forward strand.
TGTTCATCCGCAAAAGCTCCGTTAGACTTGAAGAACCTAACCACGGAAAACATCCAAAGCCACTCAATCCTCCTCGCGGTACTCTTTCGCTCACACGGTTCTTCTGGTTCGCAGGCGGTCACTCGTCGTTCTTCGGTCTGCTGAACACGTTCGTGCACATCGTGATGTACTCGTACTACTTGTTGGCTGCTCTCGGGCCCGGGATCCAACCTTACCTGTGGTGGAAGCGTTACCTGACCGGTCTGCAGATGGTGCAGTTCGTGTTGGTGATGGTCCACGCGTTCCAGTTGCTCTTCATCGACTGCAACTACCCGAAGGCGTTCGTCTGGTGGATCGGCATGCATGCTGTTATGTTCTACTTCCTGTTCCGCAACTTCTACGTCTCCTCGTACAAGAAGAAGAAGCCGCGGCGGCAGCAATCGTTGAAGAAGAACGACGACGAGCCTGAGCAGCAGAAGAAGGAGTCGTCGACGACGGCGATGCGAGTCGACTCCAACGAAAATGGCGCGATCTACGCGAACCAGTACAAGATGGCGACCGGGTACATCTCGGACAGCGGGTTGAGGAACCGTGTGTTCATCGACAACCGGGGCTTCAAGAAATGAAAGCGATTCGATCACGGCCCATCGATCATCGATCAGGCTGGACCACAGCGTTCCGGGCTCGATTCCTGGATCCAGCCTCGATCATTCGCGGACTTGGGGTCGTCATGGATGTACACGTGCGCGTGTGTGTACATCGTTGGACACTTTTCGCGTCGAGGACGTCCGGACGGAGATCGCCTAATCGTGCCTCGGCTCGACGATCATTTATATTCTGTACGCAGGATACGTGCGTACGGAACGATCATTTTCACGCTTTCTGTGCGTGTGTGTGTACGAACAAACGTGTGCCTCTCTGTATGTGTGTAGATGGATGAGAGTGTGTGTGTGTGTGAATCCCGGCTGGGACGCGAATCTACGCGATTAGGGTAACCACGGAGCATTCGGAAGACGACGGTGCTCCGAAAACATGATGACGACGGGTTTGTTGCTACTGCAAACTAGAACGGTTGAGAGCACCATCGATTGCCCCCAGGGTCAAATGATCTCAGAGATAGATAGAAGACTATTCGTCTCGCTCTGTGTCGAGCGCTCCCCCTGTGGGCGTGGCCACGATGCCCCACGGGGCAATCTGTGCTCTTGCCACCGGTAAACCAGAGTTGGGCACAGATTTCGATTGAAATTTTTTATTTTGATTGATTAGTGCTCTCGATTGAGAAGAGGCTTTGTAGATAAACCAATTGTTAGTTGATCGTTCATTAAAGAAATTTTATCGTTGAAAAATTGCCAATTTATTTAATTTAAAAAATCTGTAATTCAATTGATCGATGATGTCAATCAAGTTCGTCGATCGAAGAATATCGGATGTCGGACAAATGACGATTGATTGAACCAATCGATCTGGACTTTATGCGTTTACGATGCCAATAAGTAGGAAATTGAAAACCACCAGCACCAGTGTATTATGTTATTGTAAAGAATTTTTGTTGAGGAGACACATTGAGAAGGACATTAAGTATTTTGTATAAAGATCCACAATCTAATAATAATTGAACAAGTGGTTTAAATTACTGCTTTCACTGCAACAAGAATTTCAACAGTTACTCGTTAATCTCTGATTCAATTGATGCTAAAAGTTGAATGTTCAATTTAATCCTCATACGTTCTTCAGAATAAAAATTTACAGTCTGTTTATAGATACTGTACAATCTTTAATATCTTTCTATTTATTTTGCAAAATGTTTTTCCTTAAAACGTTGGACGATAAACGAAACACGGATTGTCAATTTGAGAGTTGCCAAATTTTACTCATCTCCTAATTTACACCTAATTTAGAGCTCGTAATCAACTAGCACCACTAAGAACATTGTAAATATCTTTCTTCTCAGTAATTAATACTATGAATAACGTTGCAAATGTGTTTCTATCTCGACTATACATGGTCCAGATCGAAATTAGGCTATTATCTCTAATTTCTGAGGAACATATGATGATTTATAACTAGAATGATTTGAGGATATTGTTACATTATTTCCGACTTTTTAAGTTTACTAAAAGAGAAAATATAATTTTAAAATCAATCTTACAATGGACAGATAATTTTGATTTTGCAAAATAAAATGTAAAAATCGTTTAAAAAGCAGATTTAAACATCCCCAGTCTATTAATGACTAAGCAAGAATGTAATTGATCGAATTTTCGGCCAACTCTGGGTCAGGGTACAAAATTTGGGCAAGTGTTCGTGTCTAGCTCGCCGTTGGGAACTTGTAGATCAGGATCCACGATCGATCGACCTGTTCATTAACGAATGCTCACGGCGATCTACAGATCTTGTCGCGAATCATGTCGCGACGTTCTCATTGCTCAAATCGACAAATCGTCGGTTAACTCCTATCTCTGTAGGCTCGTCGTGTCGTCGATCGTTCGATCGACGAATCCGAGAAATTCGTGGCGGGATGATCGAGAATATAGTCGATCCTTGATCCTAGAGGTGTCTTATCGGTTTCTAGGGAAAATGTTAGAGAGTTGCTCGGGCATTACGGGTAATCGACAGATTATCAGCGAACCTCGACCACGATTGTGTCGTCCGTAATTCGTTTTTTCGAGAGATGCAATGATTTTTCAGCTATGCACACATGGCTGAACGCGTTGTCTCGATTCGAGAAAACTGAAAACTGAAAACTTGGCTGGACCTATTATATATGTATATGTGATGTGTACCACACTCCGAACGCGTAGGATAAGTAATTTTGTATGATACGGACCACCCGCTGATGATAAAAAGAAATGTATTTATTTTAACGACGAATAAACTGTACCGTGTTTTGCACGAATTCGTTTATTTATCTTCCTCCAACCTGTTCCTGTTCCTCTCTTTCTTTCAGGTTTGCTTATCTGGAAATTTGGATTTCTTTTTTGAATTTGCGGGTTTTCGAATGGATTTTGGATTTTATGCATTTATAATAAAAATGAGTAGATCAAATTTGAAACAGTAGAAAGATCAGAAGAATTTGAGAATGTGGCAGTTAGAAATACAGAAATAAGAATTGACGGCGTTCGTTGAATGTACGCGCATTCTAAAACAGAAACTGTATATTTGAATTGATATTTACAAAGAGCTGCTGAAGGTGGGTCAACGTTATGTCAACGTACGTCAACGAAGGAAGCATTCAAGAACCTCTGGCCCACCCGGAGCTATGTAGCTAAAAGTAGACCAAGCTAGACTAGTGTAGGCCAGGGCAGCTCTGGAGGACCTGTGGTCAACTCCAAGGAAGGCAAGTGTAGGCCAGGGAGGTCAGGGTATTATGTTCAATAAATTAATGCGTGCGAACGTTCATGGTTCAAAAGTTATTCTGTACCTTGAGTTCTATCATTTATCTTTACTAAAAAATTAGGTGACAAGATGGTCAAGGGACTGCTTGTCGACATCATTGGCGAAAGGAATTGTTATAAACATTAAACAACCAGAAATAACAAATTTATCGATAATTACTATTCCGGCAATCGAGATTTACCGAAATTAATTGGGGTGGGGGAGTTGCGCACCACGTACCGCGCAACTGAATTCGGCGGCCGCGCTCAGTCAGTCAGTCGAGGTGCGCACTCAAAAAGGAGCGGAAGTGCAGCGGGACCAGAAGGCCGAAGGACCTTGGAGCTGCCCTGGCCCACCTTGACCACCCCGGCCCACTCTTGCCTACCTTCCAGTTGACCAGGGATCCACCAGAACTTCACTGGACATTACTGGCCGACCTTGGTCTACCTTTAGCTAGCTTAAGGTGGACCAACGGTCATTTAAAACTTCCCTGGTCCACCTTAAGCTAGCTCGGGGTGAGCTTCTAGGGAACGGCGAGGTTCTTGGAAGCTTTCACCGCTCACCTTGGTCAACTTTCAGCAGCTCTTTGCAAGTAACAATTAAAATCTACACTTTCTGTTTTGGAATTCGTGTTCATTCAACGAACGCGGTCAATTATTATTTCTGTGTTTTTAATTCGAATTTGCGTCGGGACTTTTCAAAAGTTTCTCTACTTGAAATTATATTATATTTTATTTTATTTTTTACATAAAATTGGTATTCCTCCGAACGGAGGTCCCTCAGGGACTCACTCACGGATGGGGCCGTGGGTGAGTACGGGTATTGGCGAACCCGGGGCGACCCGAAGCGCCATTTCAGTAGTTTGAAGTTCTGACTTCAACTACTCTTGTTGAATTCTTGTTGGTTAGGTCGCACTCGTGTGCGGGGTTAGCTTGGCTCTCGTGAGCTGGTGATAGGTTGGCTCTCGTGAGTTGGATAGATTTCGCACTCTTGTGCGTGTTAGGTAGGCCGTACTCGTGTGCGGGGTTTAGAGTTGTATTTCGTCGTTTCTTCATGTCAACATTTCGTCTTCTTTTCATCGTCATCGAATTGTGACTAATTATGATTCGTCTGCTTCAGCTGGAGTACGACAGCTCATCATCTTTGTCATCGACGGAGGACAACACATCGACTGAAGACGTCAACAACATCGTGTCTAATTATTCTTAGTCTGTTTCAGCTGAAATCCAACAGCTGAGCATCTGGTCATCGAACGCAGACATTATATCAAACAACGCATCGACGAAGACATCGAAATAATTGTAAGTTAGAATTAGTTTAATTCTTAAGATCGTTGTTGTAAATATGTCGAGTTGTTATTGCCCTAACTTCACTTTGATCGACTCGATTGTTAACTCTGACACAGCAGAAGGCTGTGTCGGACCTTTTTTGCAAGTTTTGAACCGGTCCACGTTGCGATATTCGGCGTGGATGCACTGGGAAATGATGGTCAGGAAGTAGTACTCGCCAGGTAAAACCCTTCCTTTGTAAAATGTCTGCCTAAGTCATGTCGACGCTGGCGTGGCTCGCGCCGGGAGCAGGGGTTTCATTCCCCATAAGTCTCTTCGTCGCCTTGTTGCGTCAGCGTTGCTCGTGGCGGGTAGTTGGGGTTAAGTTGATCTATCAAAAGGTGGAGGCGTCCCTGGTCATCATTCCCCGTGTCTGCGTCGGGTATCGTATACTGGTCGGCAGAAAGCTCTGCAAACATTGTACGCGTCGCGCCACCCTCGAACCAGAGCCTTCTGCTCTGGCTCGGTTTTGTTTCTCTCTTTGAAAGAATCAGAGCCTTCTGCCTGATTCGTTTTTGATACCTTTTGCCCCGCAATAATTACTCGACATACGCTAAATGGAAAAGTGAACTTTTCTTTCTGTGGAAAAGTAATCTCATCCATTTAGCGATCTGCGAAATTTAGTTTATAAGATTGTACATCGTCGTTGTAAGAAAGGGAGTCAGAAGGAAGCGGATTGAATTCCTTCTGGTTTCCTTTCGGGTCTCTTGTGCAGCAACCTCCTCGTGGTGAGACCTGGGCAATCGGTATGATTCTCTATTTGTAAGATCTTCTAGTATCTTACAAAGAGAGAATAATATCGAGCTAATAGCTGCTCATTTATAATTTCCTATAACATTGTAAAATAGAATTTAGGACTTGCAAGTTATAAAAACTTGTGTATTTCATTGAATTGTGTCTGAATTTACTTTAGGCTACCTCGGGATGAGCCGAAGGTCCTTCAATGCTTTCCTTGTTTACTCTTGGTCCATCTTCACCTTCAAGGCTGCTCCTTTCAATTATTAATCGAAACACGCAGTTTTTGTTTCGGAATATCTTTTCATTCAATGAAAAAGGATTAGCTTGGCCCTATTGAGCGAGTGTTAGGTTAGTGTTAGGTTTGCTCTCCTCAGCGGGTTAGATTTACACCTGTTTACACCCGTGTGCGAGAACGGTAGGCCGTACTCCTGTATGGGGTTCAGAGTCGTATCTTCATCATTTATCATAGGTTTATCGTGGATCTAGTTACAAGATTTATCGTTCGTCAGAGTAGAGGGCGTAAGAAATCTAGTTGTTGTTAACGATGTCGGTATTTCAGATAGTGAGACACGAAACCCCATATGGTGATTGGTCTACTCCTATACCATACCTCGTCTGTGATGAAATGTGCTTACGGATTGTGCTTCGAGAGTTTACCGGTAGTGGCGCTACTATCGTCTACCTTTTTATCCTTCGTCGGTAACATTTCGCTATCAGTTTGAGCGTTTCGCCACTATACGAAATGGCGCTATTTTGAGATTTTCAAGAGAAGACGATTCTTGTCGAAATTTACATTGTACCCTATGCGAAAATCGGTAAGAATCATTTGGGGCTATACTTTTAAGTGTTATAGCAATTTACACGAATAGTTGAGAATCAATATTCTTAAAAGAGGAAATTGAAACAACACTCTTCTGAAATAATATCGAATTTTCAAGAAATTATTACTTTCATTTCTTTTACAGCCACTACTACACAATCAAACCCTGCAGAGGCTGACTTCGAATGATGATTTTGGTTCAAGGAAAACGAGATTCCCAAAAAAAAAACCGTTTACGTCATAATATAATCTCATTGTCCAAATGTTATTATAAATTCTTATTAGATTACTGTTTGTTTGTGTCCCTATGTCATTTACACAATTCTCGGTAAAGTTTTCCAACATTAGTACATAAACATAAAGTTCCAACATTAATTACACTTCTTTTTAAAGCATAATGAATATTATAAAAGAGATATAAAACTTATATATTAACTAATTTTAATGAAACAAATTTAATATTTCTAGTCCCTGGCTGCTGTCCGTTAGGGGAAGTCCCTTTAGGGTTAAACGCCTTTCAGAACTGTTCAAAGCAAGTCCAAGATAGTCGAAAGAAATTGTTCGATCAACAATTGAAAGTGATTCTTCGTGATGAATCTTCTCTGGTACCGTACTGAGACGCAAATTCGTTTTTATAACAGTTCTGAAACCCTGGCGAACGCATCTCCTGCGTAGAGGCCTTGTAACTAGCGCAGCCAGCGCAGCGGCCAAGTAAGATCTCACCTGTTGAATGCCAGGTGAAATGTCAGTCGATGCACCCACGTGATTCGTGGCGATTCGACTCGTGTCCCGCGGATCTTGGAAAGCTGTCGTGCCACTTCGTAGTCGCGAGCCGACGGTCGCTAGAGATCGACGTCGCGAATCGTATCCGATCGATTGAATCGGCGAACTTCCAGAAATTCGATTTTGATCGTTCCACTCTCCCCGAAAGTCTCGCACGTTTTATCCGAATTTAACCCGTTCGCATCATTAGCGTATACGTACGGCGCTGTCTTCCTGGCCGCTATCACCACAGCGTACATACACGCGCGATTTCGAACCTAACAGTATGTATAACAAGTATACCGAACACGAGTGTTCGGATGTTCACTTTGATTACCATTGAAATAAACTTTATTTCAAAATGAAATTAAATAACTAAATGAAAATTGAAAATTTGTCGTTAAAAATGGGCTTTCTACCTTTAAATGGTATAGAATAAACATGTAGGCTATAATAATATTTCTCGATCAAAACACATCATAACTAGGCTTAGTACTTTAAAACAGTGAAGACATTAGAAGAATTGAATAATGCTATTTATTATTTTCAGCCTGTTAAACATTAAACGTTTGTCACAGTTCAGATAGAAAATTTTTATTTTTCAAAAAGATCCACAGTCTATTGATAACATTTCCATTTTAGAATCGCGTTCGAACAATAAGGCAGTCTGATATCCGAGGTTCGGATAATCGAGGTTCTACCGTGTGTACAAATCAATCGAATACGATGAAATATATATTTGCTGTTTGAAATCGATCTTTCGAAATCTAATGAAATGATGCAAATGGGTTAAGCAAGCGCGTAAAGTGTGCCCCGCGAACGGTTCGCCGTTTGTTCCGGTTTGCAGCAGCGTTTGTTCAAACATTCCGCCAGCTGACGAGCATGGACAGCTCCGAGGTCTGCGATCAGGACAGCTTGCGATTCGACGAGGCCTGTCTTCGTCTGCGAAACGAACACGAGGGACAAGACGCGTGGCTCTACTGGCTCTCATTCGACTGCGCTGCCGTGAGTTTATCATCGATTACGCTTTTATTCGATCAAGTAGACTGTGCATTCTATTGGGTCAGTGGAAAAGTTTAGATCCGAGTCCTGGCTGCATTTTCATACAAACTCGGGTACGAACTTCTGCACCGACCTAATACCTACAGACAATTTATAGACTAGTTTGCACACATTACTATTTGCTTGTGGTAGTTCCCAGCATTTCGAATTTTTATCACCGAGGACCCAGCTTCAGGCTCCCTCTTCTTCTTTTTTAGTTCCAACTGTTTCCCTTCAGATAATATATCCTATACTGATTTTTATCTTATTATAATTGCGGGATTTTTTATATTGAAGACCTAGCTTTAACCCTTAACATGATAACACAAAGGCTCCAATATATATGGTGTCTCAAAATGTACTTCCTTGATTTGTAAAGTAACGATAATAAAACCTGGGGTCCCGGCTTGGCGAGGACCTGACGCAGACACCCGAGAGCTGAGGCTGAGACGCTGTTGTGCCTTTTTCAGTGTCCGTACACCCGTATCAAGCATCTCGCAGCAAACTCGAGTCCCAGCGTGACGATCGACACTCTCAGGCCATCCAGTTTGAGGGTCCTTGACGCCGAGGACCCCATCGAATATCTGTCCGCGAAGAACACTAGGTAGATCGGACGACGCGAGGTGTCGAGCGGAGATGTTTTTGTTCAACCGGTTCTGCTGTTGATCACGGTTATCTGCATCGTTCGAGCGCGTCCCAGAAACTGTTTTTCGCATTCCAGCAACGTGATCTGCGAGCTGACGCCGAGCCTCGGCCAATTCGGCGTCTACGAGCTGTCCATTCAGCCGGAAGGCTGCGACTTCAGGGTCTTGACACCACCCACCTACGCTTACACAGGCAAGACCTCCAATTTCCCTTCAAGCGCTTCGTTTGAGATGTACCTCGGAAGACAGCTCCCCGATTTGTACTGACTTTACACGATTAATAATTGTGTCCAAAATAGCTTGAACAAATGATAATGAATAGACGGCTGATTTTCTTACGTAAAGTAAAATTGATCTAAAACTGAAGTAAACCAAGTTTCCAAAATATTTCCAAATTTTTGTAATGCTCCTCCGTGTCTCTTCTCATTTTTGTGATAAATGAACGGAAATCCGCAGTCCAACTACGAAGCAATATGGATCACGTTTAGTGCTCGACGGGATTACTGAATTTTCGGTGTCTGAACGGCAAACTCGGCTGCTTCCAGAACTCTTCGTTATTTTCGGGGTGCTGATAGTCGTCCTGCTTGGCCTGTCCAGCCTGAAATTACTGTGGCACCTGTGCCGGAAGAAGTGCGCGAAACATCAGGTGGACGACGCGACGAACCAACCCGTGAAACGTCGCGTGAAAGCAATCGATACAGTTCGAGGGTGAGCCTCCGAAGCCTGTCAGCCATTTTCTTTGAACAACCAGTTTCTACCGACACCATATCGTCAACTCGAAATCTAGAAGATGGGTCCCAAAACCTCCGGGACCGCTATTTTTAATCGATTCCACTTTCCTTAAAACCTGAAAATAGAACACGCTCAACTACGCTTGCAAGGACAATAACTTTTCCAAAATTGAACCGAGCGACTGGGACTCTTCCAGAAGTTAGAAAATATTAAAAAGGTTGCCCTTTAAAAAATTATTGCTTAGACCAATTGCAGTCTTCTCGAATTTTTATGCACACTAACGAATAAAATAAGTCTGCTAACTGCTCGAAAAACCGCAGGTCAGTTGGTACAATTTTGAAAAAGATATTTTATTTTGAAAAGCAGCTCTAATCTATCGATGGCTTGAATTGTTTGAATTTCAACAGGGCGAGCACGTTGTTAATGATCTTCGTCAATGACGGATCCGGTGGTTACAAGATCCTGGAACACGCCACTTGGAACGGACTACTTTTAGGGGACTTGGTCTTCCCATGCTTCATATGGATCATGGGGATGTGCATCCCCGTAGCACTGGCTGGCCAGATAAAGCGCATGACGCCTAGAGTCGTCATCCTGAGAGGGATCATTAAGGTTCGACAAATTTGAGAACTTGGCAGCAAAATGTTGCTGCACTAATTTGATCGCAACTTTTCCATGATGCCCCAACAGTATTCGTCAGGATGATAATAAACAGTACCGCAGACTGTTTACCTGCGAACAGAATTGTGTCAAGCGATAGTAGATCGTGTTTTACTTTATCTGACACACTTTCGCCCGATCTTGTAAAATTATCTAATCTTTAATTAATCAATTGATCGCGGGCATCGAGTACCGGCTTATCACGAGGCTCATTAATTGACATTCGGTGTATTATATCAGAAATATTATTGTTTATTGCTAACAGAGAAGCGTTTTGCTGTTTCTGATCGGAGTATCGTTGAACACGGCCGCCGCTGGAGCTCAACTCGAAACGATCAGAATATTCGGAGTTCTGCAACGTTTTAGCCTGACTTACCTAATCGTCGCCTCGACCTACCTCTGTTTGATGTCCAAGAGGCCGGTGAAGTCACAAGTGAGTGCAAGATGCCCCGTGGGGCGAACCGTCGAGACCGGGAGCAAAGAAACCACGCCCACTCGGGACCACCCACTTGACAAAAAAAAACAACTATTAGCCTTCTTTATCCCACTACTTTCTACGATGTAACTTGACGTGTAGTATTCTCGTGATTTTTACGGTTCCTTATGATCTTCGTGACCCTCGTGACCCTTACATTATGACCTTATGACCGTATGACCAAACGCAATTGAATTAACTCAGACCTGCCCCAATCACTTATGGCTTTCATAAATCCGTACGATTTTTATACAATAATTTCATTGATTTTTCTGACCCTTATGGCGATTGCTAGATGCATTTAGTTCTTCTCATAATAATTTTAGTGAGCGGGAAATAATTTTCAAATTCATCAAATGTTTTTTCTATTTTACATTTAAGCAACTCATTTTTATTACAAACGCATAGAACCCACAGCCTACTTACGACTGTTACGATTGTTATGATCATTAGGATAATTCTTACGATCTTCATGACCCATATGACCTTTATGACAATTATGAACCCAGTGACTCTGACAATTGTTATGATCCTTATGAAATGGTCAAATCCCAAGCTACATTCCTTCTTTCAAACTGTAAATCGTAAAAATTACATGAAACAGTCTCCCATGCAACGCGAGGTGCAAGACATATTCATGTTGCTGCCCCAGTGGTGCGTGATGCTCGCCATTGTTGCCGTTCACTGCGTCCTGACGTTCTGTCTGGACGTTCCCGGATGTCCCACGTACGTACGTATATTGCAATGAACAATCGTTCCTCTTCGCGCCTAGTGATTCAAAGAATTATTGTCAGCGGATACCTCGGTCCCGGCGGTCTACACGACGACGGGAAACACTATGATTGCGCCGGTGGGGCAGCCGGCTACATCGACAGAATAGTACTCAAAGAACCACATTTGCATTATTCGGCGACCGTTTACAACTCCGGCCCATATGACCCCGAAGGAATTTTAGGTATGCCATGAATACTTTTTTGGTTCGATTAACCCTTCGAAAATTAATTCGACCACGTAATTGGAAATTTTAATCGAACGAGGAGTTCTGTTTGCACGATCACTGGATTAGATCTTTATGGATTCATGACAAAAATTAGTAGATCAAATGCAAAACAATACAAATATTTAAAAAATTTGTAGATACTCTCGCATTATTTTCAGCCCATTCAAAATATTAAAAAAAAATACTCATATCTATGCAGCTGTATCTTGCCATTGGGACAACAATTTTTATTTTGCATAAAGATCGACAGCCTAATCACCACTGTCCAGTCTATTTTCACAATCGTGATGTCTAGAAAGTAATGATTATGTTCGTGACTTCGGAGACTCACGACCGAAAACGTGCTTCGTTTTCCAAGGTACGCTTACGTCAACGTTCCACGTGTTCCTCGGCCTGCACGCCGGCATAATTATGATGTCGTACAAGGACTGGAAGGCGCGGGTGATTAGGTGGCTCGCGTGGGCTGCAGTTTTCGGTTGCATCGGCTGCGCCCTGCATTTCACCAACGTGATCCCGGTGAATAAGAGCTTATGGTGGGTACAGAACCTCCAAAAATAGCCCGCAGAACCGAAATACGTACAACGTCGATTGCAACGCATGATTTTATTCGTCGCAAACAGGTCCCTGTCGTTCGTGTTCGTCACGACGTCCTTCTCTCTCGCACTTCTGACCGCGTGTTACCTGCTCGTGGACGTTGTCAACCTGTGGAACGGCGGGCCTTTCCGAATCCCAGGTACGTGTCACTTTCACATTATTGCATAACGAGCTATAATGCAACTGTACTTGTGCTTCTAAAATAACGTTCTTTGATTTTGATTCATCAAATTTGTTGGAACCAAATATTGTTAAGCCAGTGGATTGTGAATGTTATTTTTGCGCAGGCATGAACCCGTTGCTGTTATATGTCGGCCACATGCTCTGCTATCAAATTTTCCCGTTCCACTGGAGCATTGGTAACATGGAGAGCCGAGGACTGCGTTTGTTGGAGTCCGTTTGGTGCGTTGGTTTGTGGACAGTGATCGCATACGTTATGCACAGGCTGCGTGTATATATTACCTTGTGAAACAATGTTCGCGAGATTGATCAAATATAGTTTCGAAGATATTGCGAACCGCTTTTGTCTGTTCATTATGATGATTGTGGTCATTATTACCCCTAGAACCATTATGATCATTGTAGTCATTATGGCCCCTAGGACCATTATGATCATTGTAGTCATTATGACCCTTATGCCCATCGTGATTCCTGTCATTCTTATGAATTGCACGACCCACGGGATTTTTGCAACCCTGATGGAACTTACCGATTCTTGCGATCCTCATGATTAGACTGCGGATTTTTATGCAAAATAAAAATTGTCCGTCTGAATCGCAAGATACAGAGGCTACAGACACATTTATTTTATTTTATTTAATTAAAATCCGCAGTCTACTCGCGATTCTTATGATCTTGACTCTTAGGATTTGTCGAACGACTGAGCCTAAGAATATCGTAGAAAAATCGCTTAGGGTAGCCGGGACGAATGAATCTTGAGGAACAACTTTACAAATAATTTATTTTACACAACTTACACTAAATAAGGCACAAGGACAGATCGAAGGTAACGACAGTATCGATACAAACATACTTTCAGCCGGTTACTTCGGGTCGGTTTCGAACCTGCTCTCTCTAAAACGGAACGAAACAAAACGAAATGGTACACGAACGTCACAACGAGGCATTGATTCTACGTGAACAAACCGCTCGCACGATATAGCGGCCGCGGATCGACGCGGCGATTTATCGATCGTTTCGCGAAAAAAGGGGGCAGAGGAGGACGGTGAAGAAAAGAAGTCGCGTGATATCGTCCCTCGGCATTGCGCACCCACCGCGGGATTGTCGAAAGAAAAAGTGTGAGAGGGAGAGGAGGAAGGAGAGAGAGAGAGGGAGAGAGAGAGAGAGAGAGATAAGGAAGTTAATAAGAGAAAATAAATGTAGGATATACAGGCGACGAGGAGGATTCCGGATTCTTCAGCGTCGCATATCGACTGCTGCGGACCGTCGGTGTAGACAAAATAAAAAATGAAAATAAAGAGAAGAAACAAGGAGAAAACACACTAACAATGCCATGATTCCTAAGTAGGTGCCCGTCTTTGCTCAGTAATCTGTTGCGTCGGGACCTGAAAAACCAGAGAAACAAATGTTAATACATTTCGTCACGACTGTGTGTACAGGCATGTCAAAAAATGGTATCACTTCGACACGATTCGACCTCTCCTACTGAGCTTTCATCTTGTCGACAGTACAAAGTATACTCGATTGCAAAATCGATTTTGAATTTTTATTGAGAACTCGGACGAGCATTTTCATCTAGACGAAATTCGGGACTAAAAAGGGTGGTTGCAGTTGGATTGATTTGTTAAGGTCCATTTCCGGTGGCGAACCCATTGGTGAATCGAAGCCGATCAAGGCAATGAATGACATTAATGTGCAATTTACTCGAAGCGTGGATTAACATCGGCGGCAGATCAACGACTGATCAAATTAGATGTCCGCGATCGTGATCTCGCCAGGATCGATCTCGCGTGCGCGCGTTTAACGCGAAATCGCATCAACCGACGCATCCGAACGACACCGTGTACGTTGTTATTATAGCTGTATCGCAAGATGCATCGTAGCAGATAGCAAATGCACAACCAACCATGCACGCGGCGATCAACGTGGCCATTTTTGTTAGTCGCGAGATGGGGATGATGATTCGTCGTGCTGAATCCTAGGAGAGTAATGGTTTTCGAGATGTTGTCGACAGACTGCGAATCTCTGTACAGAATTCAATTTTCTTTACATTGATTGCAAGAAACAGGAGCTAAATAACAATTGAGTTGTGCATAACTAAACAGTATTTTCAAATTCTTCTCGCATTGTTACTGTTGTACCTACACAATGTACTCATTTATTGCATAAAATTCGCAGGCTATCGAATAAATAGGCTAGAATAAAACAATGAACGTGTCGATTATGGCGTTTGCATGAAAAATGTCAATGACTTCTGTGATTTCTTCTGCATATTTATGTAGTTTCTGGAGAGAAAGCAGTTCTTGTGATACAGGATGTTCGATAGAGAACGAAATGCTGGGTTGAGTTGAAGGTGGTTTTACAGGAGAGCTAATAAAAAAAAATCAATATTGCTGCGACGAAATCTTCAAAGACGATCGGTAAACGAATCGTCGTGCCCCCGCGAGGTCTCCACTACAAGAAAACCAGACGCACCAGACCATTCTCAAACTGGATTCTCAAGCGTGGCTACTCCAACGTTCACAAAACATTCCCGGCGATAAAAAAAAAGAAGGAAGACAGGAAGAGTGTGGACCAACCAAAAAAAAAAAACAGAAAAAAGATCTCGTAGATACAAAACACTGAACTGCAAGTGTTAATCGGTGAAGGAAACACAAACCGGGTCGCGTTCATCGCGACCGCGGCGTTAGTAACAAGTTTCAGCAACAAAAAAAGTAATAAATAAATAAAAGAGAATAACTTTCTGAAAAACAAAAAGAGGTGGAAAAATACTCGGGGTGATTGCTGACAGGATCGATACACTCGCGACGTTTACAGTGTGCATGTGATTGGGACACGTTGCTATCATCGTAACCAACGCAAAATATTGACGATAGGCGCCGAATGATACTGTGAGAAAAGAAAGGAGAAATGGAGCCGTTTCGTGCGAGACACTCTGTTGTGTGTGATTAATGGCTTCTATCTTTCATTTTGTTGTTCTCGGCGAGTATGACGTGACCAGGAATTTGTGGAACAGATTTTAATAGATACTGTCTTATATATATTTGTGTTTTCTATGTTTAGAACCATATATATGTTTTATATATTTGTTGTCACTGTTAAGATTTTTGTGACCATTATCGTCCTTGCATGTCCTTATCCATTATCGTCCTTATGATCATTATGATCCTTATGACCCTTATGATCACTATGATCCATATGACCCTTACGACCCTTATGACCCTTATAATCCTTGTAACCCTTATGATCCTTATGATTATTATGATCCTTATGACACTTATGACCCTCACGGCCCTTGTGATCCCTATGACTCTTATAATCCTTATGACCCTTATGACCCTGATAATTTTTATGACCTACAATTCTTCTGATCTATATGATCCATATGACCCTTCTATGATTCTTAGGATCCCCGTAAAATTCTCACGATTTTCACGATTCGCATGACCTTTATGATCCTTGTGATCCCCTTACAGTCTTTATGACCATTTTGACCGTCGTGATTCTTTCATAATTCTCACAATCTTCATGTTCTCCCTAATCGTTCCACTCATCGACACTCCAATTACTAATCTCCGTCGCACAACAGAGTGTCTCCCACAAAATGGCCCCCTCTAACGAGCCAAAAGGGTACAAAATCGAACCAGACCTAGAAATGCGTACAGGAGACAGAAGAGAGATAGAGATAGAGAAACAAACAAACAAACAATAAAAAAACATAGGAATAAAGAAAGAGCAATGACCAAATAGTAAATAAAAACCAAAAAGAATGTATCAAAAGTAAATACGCAAGACTCGTGAAAAAAAAACGAACCAACAGAAAAGAAAAAGAAAGGAAAAACTAGATAAACAAAGAAAAGTAAAGAGCGATACAGATGAGCATTACATGGAAACGATATGTACCGATAGAAAAAAAAACCACGTAGCCTGTAGCCCCCCCGGGCCTAGTCAGCCCAGTGTTGCGAATGCTAGAGAAATGTTGCGCGAGGCTCGTTCCGTGGACCTCAATCTGCCCCGGGCCATCAGCAACGCTCGGTTCTCAGGTTCACGTAGGACGTGGGATTCGAGGATATGTTGGGGGAATCGTTGTTGATCTTCCTTTGCTGCAAGGTGCGAGGAACGCTCTTCGTGCTCTTGATCCTTGGACAGAGTACATTCACTTTGTAGGCCCACGGTGGTCTTCTGCTTTCCAGGACCTTGAAGGCCAGGGACGGTACGACATCATGATCACCGGATACAGGGGACTTGCTGGTCTTCCAGGCCTGGTAGTAGGGGTCCTCCTTGCAAGCGACTCGATCCTGCCGAGTTAGAGGATGCCCAGCAGGCCGTTCTTCTTGTTGATCATTGGGTGCATGAGTTCTGAGGATGTTCGTGACATGTTCAGGGTCCTGCAGCCTCCAGGACTGCTCGCAGCTGGGCGAGTATTCCGGCGAAGTTAAACCACTCGAGTAATTGGAGCAATAACTTTCGTCATAGTTAAACCCGTTGTTCTTCAGCGGCAGGCTCAGCTGCTGCTTCCTCGAAGAAGACTCCTCGGGCTTTATGGGGTCTTCCGGTAAAACTGAATCGTCGTTCAGCAGCCTGAAGAGTCGCGAATGAGTCTGCGTCCTCTGGTATTTCCTCATGTTCCTCGTGGACGTGCACTCGGAGTCCGTGTCCACCTCGGAGATCATCCTGCTCATGTCCGAAGTGACACCACTGTCCTCGTCGTCAGTCTCTTCGCGAGAGTTCTGCACGCTCAGCAGGTGCTTCGGCTCTCTTGTCGTCTTCTCTTCGTCCAGCTTCCTTGAAGAATCGACCACGGTGTCGATCATCTCGTTATTCCTCTCTGTACTCGAGTAATCGTTGTTGGAGTCCAAGCCGTTGCACTCGGAGACGATCACCTCCGGCTTCAAGACGTTCTTGTTGAAGTCCCGGGGTTCTGATCGGTCCTCGATCACCGTTTCCCTGCTGATCGTAGAGCTGTCCTCGTTCGACGTGACCGTGCTCGTGCTGAGCGAGCAGTCCTCCTCTTTTCTTGAACTCCTCCTCCTGATCGTGAACTCTGTCTCGATCGTCTCCTCGCAGTTGATGCGACCCAGCCTGGTCGGGATCTTCCTCAGAGTGAAGTTCACGTGTGGAATCTCTGGATCCTCTTGCTTCTCTGCTGCATCTTCCTTGATCCTATCAGCTATGAAGGTCTTCGTTGACGGCTGGGTTCTTCGTTTACCGTCTGACGAATCTCTCTTGACAGTGAAGTCCGCGCAAGTGTCGTTGTTCACTAGGAAGTTAGCTGACACCTCGACCGATTGAGCCCTCGGCTCCTGGCTTCTCGAAGAGGACTTCACTTCCTCCTTGCCGCATACTCTCTCAGGCTTGATAGTGCTGTCCCCTACGATAACCGTGGTGACATCCTCGTTGTTTTCCGATACGGAGAACTTGAACCTCAACGGCAGACTCACGCTAACTGTCGTGTTATCAGCTTCATCAGGAGGATCGTCCGTCGCTTCGAAAGCCGTTCCGCTCCGATCCTTGATCTTCCTCGCTTCCTGGGACCTGGGTCCTTCGACGTCTTGCTCTGCATCTTCGTAGATCACGCTCAGCTGATGAGGAACCGTGGCGTCTTTTCCCTCGGCATCGTTAATCCTTCCTACGCCTTCCACACTTCCTTCCATGGCGGATTCCTGATCCTTCTCTGTTCTACCTTGAGGATTCAGACCAGTGGAGTAAGCTAAGTAAGAATCAGAGTCCTCGCTGTCCGAGGACGTGTCTCCGGAATTGTGATCGCTGCAACTCTTCGACGATTCGATGATGGACTCCATCTGGGACTCGGAGTCTGTCGACTCGCTGGAGTCGCTGGTGTCTATGTAGGTGTAGTTAGGTACGGGGACGTTCGAGCTAGCTGTTGCTCGCATGTCTGCCGAAGACTCCTGGACCTCCTCGGGGACGATAGTCTCGGGGATCTCTTCCTCGTCGGTTATGTTCATCGCTGTGGTGCAGTCGCTGTCCTTGCTGTTGCTGCTGTCTGTCCTTGACACGTTGTTCACTCTGTCCCATTGAGTCAAACCATTTATGTCCTTCGTGCTGTCGTTAACGTTGTTAGTCTCGCGACTCCTGGTCTCGTTGCTCTTGTTCTCAAGACTCTTATTCTCTTGACTCTTCAGGACTGGCTCCATGACGATTGCACCGACGGCACTTTGCTCGCAAAGATGATTGCTATCCTGTAGAGGAACCGGGATGGCGTAAGAAGGGGGACAAGGATATGGTGTATTCTGATTGTAAATCGGGAAGTACACGTAGGCCGTGTTGTCAGGATGGTAGGGGTAGGAGTCGTTCGGATAGGGCAGCGGATAGTAACCCCACCAGCCACCCTCGGGAGTCCAAAATGGCGGACAAGGGGGCAGGACAACCGGCTGCTGATTGCCCGGAACGTTATTCTCGGTTTGGCAGGTGTAATCTGCTTGACGATTTTCTTGCGTGGCTACAACAAACAGCACAATGCATTCAGACAACATGTTCTCAGCTGTTCCGATCTTCGGGTGTCGGTGTGCTCCTGGAGTTCCCTGATTTATATCGTACCCGGTCCTTGAATCCCACCCACTACGTTCTCCGTCCCCGTTCCCGACCGTTTCTACTTTCTAGGATGCTCTCAAGGGTTTTTGGACACCTTGCGACCACGGTAGACATGCGCGAAGCAATTAGGGTTGAGGATGTTCTGCAGAGGAAGCTCTCTAACCCCTCGCCTATTAATAGCACACTAACTAGTGTGATAGTATGAATCTTTTCTTTCACGTGTAGAACATTATTGAGCACGAAGTAGTTTTCATTACGCTAGCTGAGAGAGAAATGATTAAATAAGGGGAATAAAATGTTTGTTCAAGAGGAGGGCACGAGACAAATGTCTACCGTGGACGCACTTCCGGCAGCTAGAAACCGACAGACAAGCGAGGATAAGACATCCGACGACGAGGATAAGCAACGTGTAGTTTCGGACGGTTACGAGAAAAGAAAACGTGTGATCCTGTGTTCAAAGGAAACCATCGAAAATTTCGTGAACGCGGTAACCAGCTCGATGAAACAGAGAAGGAAGACATGCTCTCTCGCGATAAACAATTGTTCCGGACGGAAATCTCTTTTGTCGAGGAATCGTTCTTGGGTCGCTAACAGTATGCTGCTGTGAACTAGCAGGGATAATTAGCAATGGCCGGTTCTTGCGTCTTAAAAATTGTATCCAGTTGTTAACTGTATGGGAAAATACTGGCCCGACTCCTGCTACGGAAATCGTTGCATTTAAATAGCGAACGATACAGCGATGATCGACTGTGAGATAACATAATAATTGAACTGCTTTTCCTCGATTCAAAGATCAATTTTCCGACGAAGATTGAAGATCTTTCATCGTAGAGCAGCTGTCTGTCGCCGCCTCGACGCCATGTGTCCTGTGTACCGGAGTCCAAAATAATATTCGTATCCAGATACATGCAAACGACCGCTTGTAATTATTGAAATCGGCAATGATCAGCGACAGTGAACACGTGAAATCATTAATAGAACATGCAACATTCCCGGTTAAGTACCCAGTCCATTCGTAGCTCGCCATACGTCCGCCATATTGATTTCTAGAGTGAACTGTATTGTTCAATCGATTTAAATATGTTCATCGATTGTTTCTGTACCGTTCGATACAGTCTTTGAACACGGTTCGAACGATTCAAACTTGGAATCGGCTCGTTCACCGATTGAACACAATTCTTCGGATCTACGGGAAGCTGTTGCACGCTAAATGGCCGACGTTCGATCATGCTTTCGTCAAATGTACATTCCATCTTATAGTTAATTTAGACAGCGTGGAATCTATACGAATTCGTCGAAGAACATAATCAAGAAATAATTTTCCAGAAAAGAAATTCTTTTCGAAGGATTTTCAGAAGAAATTCTTTTTATAAAATCAGGACTTATTCGAATAATTGTGAAAATACATCTGTGCATGAAAAATCATCTTTGAAATGTAGTGTTCTTTCCTGAAGTTTTCATTGTGACATCTACTTAATAAATCGAGGACAAATCATCGAATTAATTTAGAATATAATTAATGTGGACTCGGAATTTTTATCGAAATACATATTCGAGTGAGCTATATGTAATCAGGATATTCGTTGACTATTGACGTTGTGAAAACTTTTAAGGATTATAGTTAGTATGTCGAATAAGACAAGGGATCGGCCAGTTCGTGCGCAACAGCCGGACACTCGTTCGCCAAGCTTCAAAAATTGAAATTGCACATTAGAATGATTTTTGCCTCCGTTCGAACGGACTTCTCGCTGAGAAATGGGATTTCGGGGACGCGTCTGAAGGTGTCTGATCAGATTCTGTTGCTCACACAGCCCGGAAATCGACCTGAACACACGCCAAGGAATTTTCGTTTGTTCCTGTGAACACAGGATTCGGGAATGTCCCAGCGACGGCACGCAGTCATTTGCTACATCAGTATTTTTAATCGTTCATTAGAATGATGGGACAGAGAAAGTAAGAGAGAGAGAGAGAGAGAGAGTGAGAGAGAGAAAGAGAGTGAGACGCTTGTCACTGAACAATTAATGGTACAAGTGGTCAATAGAAGCGTATTTGCGATTAATCTGATGGACGAGTAGCGTGTTTGGTATTCTCTGCGTGAATTGCGTGTACGCACCTGCCAAAAAGTATTCGATCATATTAATAATGGTCTAAATCACTAATCAAATGAATTAAACTCGACGATCGTGCAGAAAATGATTTAAAAATGTTTTTGTATGGAGCTACAGAATGGAGGAATTAAATACTGTCTTGAAAAAAAGGTTTTCAATCGAATCTGAACGTTCAGTAAATTTTTGTTTCCAAATGTTTAAAAAGCTCTAATGTTTTCTCGCGGTGTACAATTTTTAACACAACGATGGATCGTGTATTATTTTCTATTTTCAGGTAAGAAGACAAGAGGATTCATCTCGTAGACGCAAGTGATTCTTGCGATACTTGTACTCGGGATTTTGATCGAATATTTTCCGTCAGGAGCAGTACGTCCCATTGATACCACGATACATGTCGAGATGCTTGGATGACGGCTCGGCGTCACTTGCACGGATACTCACCGACGCTTTCTGGCGCAGTCATCGCCTGTAATATCCTGAATGACTTCGAGGGAATCGCGCTGCCCATGTATTTCTTTGGTTCTGGGGCCTGTTGCTCGCTCGGTGGTAGGTTCGCTTGTGACTCCTCTGAAACATTCCAAAATCCGATGAGTATTCGCCTACTCAAATCGCGGAACAATCATTTGATCGTGCGAAATAAAATCGAAGCAGAAATGTCTTGAATGGTCACTTGCTATTCGTTTTTCCATTTTGACAGAAAAGGAGGTGGGGTCACAATGTTTAAATTTTTTTATATTCTATCGAAACATTTTCATTAATCGGTACAGTAAGGAAGAGTATATCAGTTGATTATAAATTTACAGCAAGATTGAAACAGCACTTACCGAAACTCTTTGAATTCCTGTTCTGTCTCTTGTTAATGGCGGCCTGCTGTCGCGGCGCTAGAATACGCATACATATTAACAAACATGATTAATCAATACCCAATGCTCCACTACGTTCATTCGCTAACGGCTTCAAAAACTAATCGTATCCAAATTCACTGGATCCGATCCGATTCCACTCGAAAATTAAGATATCAACTTTGCAGAAAGAATAGTTTCCAGAATCTCTATTAGTAGACTGCGGATTTTTTAATGTCTCTACAGATGTGTATTTGACCAATCCTTTTTTGTATTAATAAATGCATAAAATCCGTAGTCCATCTATAAGCAATAAATCTACCAAGATTTTCAAAAGGGTCACTCACTGGATGCAACAGATACATCGCCAGAGTCAGTCATCGTTTGCAAATAGCGAAAGGCTCTAGACGGAATCGCCGAGCCACGATATCTTGGATCCTCTTCGTAGTGAAGCGTGTTTTCGTTGTCAACTGGAAAACGACAAACCTCTAAAATCAAATCTCTAGAACCTAAAGGAACCAGCATATCTTAGAAAGTTTCTGTACCTTGTTCTTTGAATTTGTTCATCAAAATCCTGTCATCCTCTAGCAATTGAAGCTTACGAAGCTGTTCAGGATCGAAGTCGTTCGTTGAGTCTGTGTCTGTGATTTTTTGGAGCACGCGGAACGATCGGGACTGGACCGGTCCTGAATCTTGAACCGCGACTGGTCCACGTTGCGGTATCCTGTGCAGAATTAAATCGTATATATCCTCTAATTAAATCATAATCAGTAGACATAAAATCCACAATTTAATAATATGTAATAGCATGACCTAATAGACAATAGAGACTTACACTTTCACGGTCTGGCTCTCAGGGCCCTGGCCATTGTTCCTGACGATCATGACAGGCTGCGAGTACGAAGAATTGGGTGCAGGTCCTCCGACAGGCTTCTTATCGCTGCCTTCTACCATGATGGGTATGATGTAGCCTCCTCCAGACGATGGTGCAGGCTGAGGGCTGTTCACCGGCTGCTTTTGTACCTGGTTCTGCACCTGGTTCTGATTTGATTGCTGTCCCCACCGTTGCTGATGGTGAGGACTCGGCTGCTTGAACTGGTGGTGACCTGGCTCGCGTTTCACGTCGAACACGGACGGCCTGTCCTCGATCTGAAAGAGCCAAATCAATTGCAACTCAATGAAGCAGTGATAAATAGATCAGATCCTGAAAAATTCCACAATTCCTTATTCTGCATCGCAGACTATTAAAAGCTGAGTTCACATTAGTCCAGTAGCAGCCCAGTCCAGTGATCCAGTCAAATGACTCTATTTACTTTTCGATCGCGTGATTCACTAATGTAAGTTGCGACCTAGCAACTGGACTAATGTAAACCCAGCTTTAGCAAAAGCCACGAAGAAACTCTCACGGCTCGTAATTAAAATGCAAAAAGAATTTTCCAATTTCGTTGCATGGTTTCCAAGAACGAGAACCATAAAGTGGCGAAGCGAGCAAACCCGAAACCAAGATGGCCGACTTACGCGGATCGGTATCACGCGTTCCTGCGTCTGTGGACTGGTTTGCTGGGACACCGGAGGACTAGAATACGGTCGCTTCTGTTGCTGTTGAACGAACGGTTGGGGCTGTGGATTCTGGTAAAGCTGAGGCTGAGGCTGCTGAGACAACTGCCTCTGCTGAGCTGGTTGCCATTGTGGTTGAGTAGGCGGTGGCGTTGGTTGACTTTGCTGAATCGTGTAAATCGGCGGTGACACTGGACTTTCCGGTGAGGAGCTTTGCTTGTTCGCATTCGAACGTTTCGCCCATTCGGGTAATTCTTCCTGCGGTTTGTTCTTGTTCTGTAGCCAGGGCGTCGGCGCTTTCGCTAGGGTCACCTGAGTAGGCGTGCTAGGACTTTCTGGGCTACCTGGTTGCACCGATGTCGTCACCAGCGGCGCCATTTTCGTCTCCACCTTCGTCACCGGCTTCACTACTTCCGGTTGCTTCTCTGAAAGTGAAACGAAAGAAGTCAGATGGTGTCAGGTTGTAAAGTAGGTTCTTGAAGGATCTAATTTATTGATGCTGTAAGTTGACTCTTTCGTGAAGGAATTGGAACTTGAACATTGATTACAAGAAGAAAAGAATTTTATTTTGCTTTACAAGAAACAAGCAACATCCATATTTAGCAAGGATGCCTTCACAACGGAATCTGACACATTCTTACAAAACAATTGGGTTTGGGAAGGGGTTTTTGAAGGGGTAGCAAAGAAATCGGAAATGGGTTTAAAAGAGGTAACAAAGAGGTTGAAGACGGGTTCAAAAGGGATGGAAAATCGGCGTAAATCGTAAAAAATCGCTCACCAATCGACGGTGTTCTGTTGACAGTCGGCGTGGTCGGTGTCCAGTTAGCAGAGGGTGTCGTGGGCGTTCTGTTTGTTGGTGGCGTGGGTGGTGTCCTGTTCGCAGGGGGTTGCACTGGAATATTGGTCGGGAAGACAGGTATCGCCACCTGGGGCTGGATGAACAGGTTCGGAGCAGCGTTGGGGACTGGTGCCGGTTTTTGTTCGAGCGCGGACTTCGGCGGGCCCTCGATGCCCTCGTCGTTCGCGTTTTTCGCGACTCTGCGGGCCATTCGCGGGCTGCGGATCTGAGAGAGGTCCAGCTTGCCGCCCATTCCCGGCGTGTACGTGAAAGGCTTCTTGTCCTTCGTCAGCATCGCGTTCTGAATAGCCGCAGGCGGCTCGTAGCCGTCGTTAGCCAGCTGCGGCCTCCTTATCGTTGGCGCCTGCAGTCGAAAGATAACGCTCAGATCGAAACTGTCGGTGACGTTAGCCGACTGTTGCTAATTCACTCGCTAATTTTTCAGGTGTCTTTTGATTCAGACATTCCTACCGATTTTTGGTTCGATTGTATTAGACGATTGCAAAAGTTTATAACCGAGAGTTCAAATTTGAAAATAGCAGCTTTAGTAAAATTGAGTAGGCGGAATACGAAATAGAAGGAAACATCGGATAAATTTAATATTACTGGTACATTATTGCCTATTAAAATTATTAAGAGAAGAAATCGATTTTTATGTAACTACCAGTTCTTGTAATTGATACAAACAATTTTTATTTTGCACAAAGATACACAGTCTAGTGCTCAATTATGTAGTCAAGGTTTTTCGGCAAGCGGCGTTAATTTCATGCAGAACAATTTCACCGACACTTGCGCCTTATCTTTCAAGGCAGCGAGTTAACCGTTGAATGAACGGACTGGATTTACTTCGATAAGCCGTATATCAATTTACTTAAGCAACCTCGGATCATTCTGTATTTTTATTCGATACACCACGCAAGATTGCAAATTCCTACAAAAATCAAAAATATGTTTCCGGCTCTCTAAACAATATAAATACTGAACTTAACAAATGCCGATGAACTGAACTTGGCTAATACCAATGCACTAATTGGTACACTCAACGTTACACACGCCGACAGAAGCGAACAATTTGAATTTTACTGAACTTGACAACTACTAATGCACTAATTGTTATACTCAACATTAACGGCAACTTCAATTTTACTGAACTTGACAAGTACTAATGCACTAATTGGTACACTCGTCGTTACGGCACACCGACAGAATAATTTTATTTCCACTGTTTCTTACCATCGCTTCCAGTTCGACCAACAAACTTCAAGAAACCGTTCAAAGAATAGCGAAGCAAGTTCTTTTTTTCCTGTTTATCCGAGCGTCACTCGAGCCCATATATTTTCGATTTCACGGTGCATTCCTCGACAACGGAGAAGAAAGAAATTCGAACCGGCACACAATCGTCTCTCGTGGCACACAATACTATTATAAACGAGGAATCGAAGAACGAATTCTTTCCTCCTCGTCTGTTTACCCGAACGTCATTTTAACGCAAATATTTTCAATTTCACAGCGAGAATCATACGAACGAGCAACCGAGCGGTCTTTTCTTCTTTTACGTTTTTTTTACTGTTTACTCGCGGAGTCGTTTTTGAAAAGAGGACAATGCTTGCTCGCGACGAATCGTGAAGGTAAACTGACGGTGCTGGGCTCACCTCGACGGTGTTGATCCTCATGGCCGGCACCTGGCCAGGTACTGGAGGCGGGGGCGGTGGCGGAGGTGGCGCTGGACAGAGTCCTGGAACGATTAGCGATTTAGTGGAATGCTAACGAGGGCCACGGGTATCTAGTATGCTTCCCTTGTGCATCACGATCCGAGCAAATGGATGTTACAGTTACTGTTCGTTGGAATTCTTAGAGAACCATTGGCATTCAATGTTCTACAGAGAAAAGTCTTAACTTGCGAATTTTTTTCAGAAAAACTATTGAATCTTTTGCGTTGGGATTTTGCACACATATTTATTGGTATTTGGAGTACTAGTGTGGTTTTCGTCAAGTGAGAAAGATTAAAATTACATGAGTTGTATATTTTTTTATACAGTCAAATATAGAGTCTCCTTTTAGATACGGGTGGACGATTGCCATGATTCGGGTTTTTGATCGAAAACAGAAAAAGTGAAGTTGTTTATTAATCGGTATGAATTTAGCTATAAGAAAAATCAAAAGAAATTAATTTTATTAATTTTGACTTCCGATAGTTTGATCGTTCTTCAACCTGTTGCTATCGTGGATCATAAATGCACAAGATCTGCAGTTTGCCAACGACTTCCGCCTTTCGTTCGACCGACACTTTCGCCGTTTTCTATTGTTCGCTTGGGCAGACGTACCTGCCACTGGACCCTCCGAATTCCTGCAACAGAGAAGGTGCATACCTCGTTATTTTTATCGAATTAAAAATCGCTGTTGTTAGGCTGTATACTTATCCGATAACATACAAATCAAATAAAGATTATCTCGATAAATTTTTACTTTTTAATCCCGTATATCGTAACAGCTGTTAACTCATTTACTATATACTGCATTTACTATCTAATCTCTGTTTCTCACAATTGACTTGAAAACATTTTATTTTGCATAAAATCAGCCGTCCACTTGTAGTTAATAGACAAAAAACCTTAGGAAAATTCGGGAGCATCAATGGCATATTTTCAACTGTTTAAGATCGCCGAAGAAAAAAAAAATGTTTCCTTGGCTCCTATTTTTCGCAATTGATACAATTTTTAGTTCGCATAAAGACCCGCTGTCGAGTAACGAACATGGCAATGTCCCTAGCTTCCGCCGTCACTTCCGGTGACGCAGCCAGTCGCAAGACTTCCCGAGGATCAGGATCATCCGGGGGACCATCGATGACGCGTAAAACGACGTGATGCAAAGATATCCGTCGCGCGATTCAACTGCTCGCGTTTAGGTTTTGAACGGAAACGCATACCACGCTTATCTGTGGAACGCGTTGACTCACGTATCGGTATTTTCGTGCACCTACGTGAACCGTGTGTGCGGCAAAGACCGCGTGTCTCTGCTCCGGCGAGCTCTGTTCTGTCGAAACCAGTCATTTCGATGACTTTACGATTGCGTCGCGACGACGACGGCTCGCGTTCCAATTAAAGTGTCGAGGACGTAACTCTTTTCGCCACGGGACACCGGAGTTGTCCGGCGAATTCCTTTCGAAGCATTCGAGAACCCTGCGACCTCCTCAACGAACCTCGACAGATCGTTGTTTGATCATTGTTTCAGCTACACATGCTGTTCGAAACGTTTATTGCTTCGTTGACCCTTATCCTTCATCATTCAGCCAAAAATATTAATATTGGTCGTTGAGGTTAGTTAATGTAATGACTAGACTGCGAATTTTATGAATTGATGGAAAAAAGGAGTAGGTGCCATTTGAAACAGTCGAGAGATTAAAACAATTTAAGTGTGTCGACATATTAATTTCAGCTTTGTAACATTTTTAACCCATAGCACTCGAATGGCGATTATAAGGCGTTACTAAAAATTGCTATATCATTATTGAAAATATTTTTTACATTATTAAATTTGCTTGTATTTAATAAATGACTAATCATTACAGTATTGTACGTGTAAATTCCACCATTTTCGTACGTATCACATGAAAAAAATTTAAAAGGGAAATATTCTAGGTCGCAAGAAATGTTTCGTTTTGAAGTTAAAATAGCTTCGAGTGCAAAAGGTTAAGGAGAAGAAAAAGTTTGTATTTGGTTCCCGTAATCTGCAATCGACGAAGAACATTTTTATTTTGCATGAAAATTCGCTGTCTAGTAATGACACTTAAAGGTTGACAGTGGAAAATGATGGAATTTACTATTTTGAACAAAATGATAAAAATTGGCACTTTAACAAAATACTTGCAGCAAGAGGTTCCCAATAAAACAGAGAATGAATTGTAGAACCTACATGAACCAAAAACATACTTTCATTTAATTCCAGTCTCTCTGAACAAATTGTAAAAATTCACACTTCAACAAAATACTTGCAGCAAGAGGTTCCCAATAAAACAGAGAATGAATTGTAGAACCTACATGAACCAAAAACATACTTTCATGTATTTTCAGTATCTCTGAATAAAATGTTAAAAATTGGCACTTTAACAAAATTCTTGCAGCAAAAAGTTCCCAATAAAACAGAAAATGAATTATAGAACATATATGAACCAAAAACATACTTTCATTTAATTCTAGCCTCTCTGAACAAAATGGTAAAAGTTCACACTTTTACAAAATACTTGCTGCAAAAAGTTCCCAATAAAACAGAAAATGAATTATAGAACCTACATGAACCAAAAACATACTTTCATTTAATTCCAGTCTCTCTGAACAAGTTGTAAAAATTCACACTAAAACAAAATACTTGCAGCAAGAGGTTCCCAATAAAACAGAGAACGAATTGTAGAACCTATATGAACCAAAAACATACTTTCATTTAATTCTAGCCTCTCTGAACAAAATGGTAAAAATTGGCACTTTAACAAAATACTTGCCGCAAGAGGTTCCCAATAAAAGAGAATGAATTGTAGAACCTACATGAACCAAAAACATACTTTCATTTAATTCTAGCCTCTCTGAACAAAATGGTAAAAGTTCACACTTTTACAAAATACTTGCAGCAAAAAGTTCCCAATAAAACAGAAAATGAATTGTAGAACCTACATGAACCAAAAACATACTTTCATGTATTTTCAGTATCTCTGAATAAAATGTTAAAAATTGGCACTTTAACAACATTCTTGCAGCAAAAAGTTCCCAATAAAACAGAGAATGAATTATAGAACCTTCATGAACCAAAAACATACTTTCATTTAATTCCAGTCTCTCTGAACAGAATAGTAAAAATTGGCACTTTAACAAAATACTTGCAGCAAGAGGTTCCCAATAAAAGAGAATGAATTGTAGAACCTACACGAACCAAAAACATACTTTCATTTAATTCCAGTCTCTCTGGACAAATTGTAAAACTTGACACTGTCACAAAGTACCAGCAGTTCAATCACTGATAAACAGAGGTTTCTGATAAAACACTGAGTTGAATGAAGAAATACCTGATCCACAAGCGTGCTCCGATCGTTTTTCAGCTTGTTAACGAGCCGTGTATTCGAGCCTACGATTCCGAATTGATTCACAGGAGGCCACGGATGCGAACTACCGGCCGTCGCCGCCGTGTCTAAACTGCTTTTGGAGTTATCAAGGAACGAGCCACGAATGGTAACCTACATTGTCACGACTACGACTTATCTCGTGATGACTCGCTCCCGCTTCATTACCTAATCCCTTTTAAGGAAGCTCCCCAGGCCGACGGAAGGCTGCCCCGCTTAATTACCTTGGCAATCGACGCTCGTAATCGGCTGGGTGATCAATTGGCTCTGGTATCGTCGCATGCCGATCACTTTGGAACCAAAAACAAGCAGAACTGTTCCCGAAAAATATGTTTCGGGAAAAAACAAATGCGAAAAACAAAATCGATCTTGCAGATTAACGCTTTTGGAGGGAGAGGAAACATTGAATGGAGTTCAAGCCGGTGCGGTGGTCTTTTTCGATTTTATTTTCGATTGGTAGCATCGGAAAATATAAGACGGACTTATTGGACTCGCCGGGTGGTCCAGTAGTAGCTATTGTCATTTAAATGGCGTCTAAACCGAGCGTGTGGGAGTGTCGTTTTCATAAAACTCGGCTCTCGCGCCTTAAACACCGACGTACGTTTTAATTTCGGATGCAGAGGTGACCCCTCTAGCTCGATTTGTATGGGTCGTTTTTACGGTATGCCGATCCTTTATTTACTCTTTTGCCAAGTAAATAAAATCTGTCAACGACGATTTTAGCAGTCATCTTGAGATAAACAAGCTTAATCGGGCAATGTTCATTCCGAGATTATTTCTGAAGATATTACGGAAGGTGACGTAACAAACAACAATACAAATGATGTGGTAGACGTAATAGCATTTTGTGTTGGGTCCTAGATGTCTAAAGATTTCAAATTTCGCGCCGGTAAATTGGGGGCCATTTTCTAATCCACAATAGTTTTAATCTTTCGACACAATACAAATTAGTGCATAGTCTCTAAGCTTGTTTATAACAAAATATGGAAATCTAGGCTTCCATTTTCCTACTGTTCTAAATTATATTACATAGAAGCAAAAGAATTCTATACTGTGTTTTCGGTGCTTGAAATTTTTTCATCCTTGGTATTATATTATTTAAACACACAGTATTTAAACTGATATTAATCCTATTAATAAAAATTGCAGAATCGATTTAAGAGAAGCTCTAGTTGCAGACGATGATTCATGCGACTTTATTTCTCTATGTTATTGAAAATTCGAAAGTCCAGCTAAATTTTATGACAGAAAATGAAGAACTTTTTCTACAGCACGGCGAGACGAGTCTCTCAATTAGCAGTCTTTCCGGAACCAAGATTTCCTTTTCGCACAGATTTTCGCCAACGCAGCTCGAGTTTTCAATGGCGCGCGATACGTCCGTGACACGAAAAGTGGCCAGGAGTTATTTCACTGATGAAACGGCATTTAGTTACGATTGTGATGATCCGCTATTTAAAGAGTCGGTATTTTTACAACGGTTTCAAGGAGCAGCTACTATCTTCTCAATATTGATAGGCTTCTATTTTTACGATTCGCGCTGTCCACGTTGTCCACCAATTTGTTGGGTGATCGAACCTCTTAAAATTGTCGTGATCCTTCTCGCTGCGAAACAGAGAGCGACGAAGATTGATCGGACAGACAGTTGAAGACGACGAAAATCAATAATAATCTTTAGAACAATACTGTCCGCATGGCAGATTTCTCGTCTGCGCGAAAGTCCGGTTTTAATAATAGAATCTTGAAGGAGAACTTTTACTCCGACTTGCCGGGTTCGCGGCACGTGTCGTACGATTTATGAGACCGACACTGAAAACTTGGAGATTTCCGGAATATTCTTCGGTGGACGATTGTCGACGATTGTAGACTGTTGTCTTTCAGAGGAATTGAACTGGCGCACAGTGCGGACAAATAGCCTGTTTTCGGCACTTCTCGTAGTTTGGTTATTAATATATATATATCGAGGAAATTTTTTACAGACAATTATATTTACCAATATAGTTAATAATTTTAACGAAAAAAAATAATTTTTAGAAAAAAAATGTATTATTAAAAATTAACAAATTTATTTTTAAAAATTAACAAGTTTAGAACAAAATTAATAATAAATGAATCATATGTAAAATTAACAATAATAAACTTAAACAAATTATAATACTAGTGAATAAAATGAATAGACTTAACAAAACGCTATTCGCTATCCGAGTCATTCTCAGTACTTTGATTGCGACCCAAAATCATTGACTCTCGTGATCTTGCACATCTCGATCTATCCTTACATTCTTATTACTTTTTCAATAGTTATAAAACATATATTAAAAACAAATTAAAAAGACATAAAAATGATTGATATATAATTATTGCAAAATTGTATTATGCATAAAAATGATTATTATATGATTATTATTAACAATTTCCACCCTAATACGCATGTTTTGCAAAAGAAATGTATTTCATATCGTGATATACGCGAATATTGAACTTTTCCAGTAAATTCCCCACTGTAACTGTGGCGAACAAATGGCAAAATTTTTTACAACCAAATTTGTTTACAAATGTATACTTATTGTTAATTATTCACAGAAAATGAAATTTAACAATATAACTAATACATTTAAAAAGAAAATAACAAATTTTCCACGATAGATCCTAAAGGTAAGGTATGGACACTTCTTAAAAAGTTTATAAAATTGAGAGTCGCAAAAAGTGGCAGACAAAACTATGAAATTCTTAAACTATAATAAGTAATGTATCCGAATATGCATAAATCTCAGGACATGTTTTGCCGTTTTTGTTTTATGTTAATTTGAAGTTTTATATGCAATTAACAAATAAAACCACCGTTGAAAATTTGTACAAAAAATAAATCTACTTTATTAAATGTATAAAGAATGCATATTCCTTGGTAAGCACTTTCCATTACACAGAATTATTATTGCACACTCATTTACAATTAATATAATATTTTTCGATTTTTGGCACTTTAGAGAGTGCCTCCATGGACAAATTTTTTTACAAAAATCTAAATTTGGTTACTAATGCATATGTAATGGTAATTAGTCACAAAAAATTAAATTTAACAATAAAATTAATAAGTTGAAAAAAAAATTATTTTTATGCATAAAAAAAATTGTTAAATGATTTTTAAATGAATAATAATATGAATTTCCTGCTAATATGAGATGTTAATATAATATGTGAGATGTGTCTCTACTTGTTCTCTACTCATACAGCTTTCTGCGCTTTCTTTCCAAGCTTTTCTCGATTTTTATACTCTGCTCTTTCTATTTATATTCTTCTCTGGACTCGCATACTCTTCTTCTCTTTTTACCGATACATTTTTCTTGATTTCTACAATCTTCTTTCTGTATTCACACTGTTTTCTGGACTTGTATATTCTACTGTTTCTACTTATACATTTTTCTAGACTCCACTCTTTCTACTCATACATTTTTTATGACTTCTACACTCTACTCTTTCTACTCACACATATTTCTTGACTTCTACACTCTACTCTTTCTACTCCTGAATTTTTCTAGTCTCGTAGATTCTACTCTTGTTACTCACACATTTTTCTAGACTCACATACAGTACACTGTACTCCTTCTATTCACACATTTTTCTTGACTTCTACACTCTACTCTTTCTGCTCATACATTTTTCTAGCCTAGTAGATTCTACTCTTGTTACTCACACATTTTTCTAGGCTCGTAGACTTTACTCTTTCTACTCACACATTTTTCTTGACTGCTACACTCTACTCTGTCTACCTATACATTTTTCTTGACTTCTACATTCTATTCTTTCTACTCACACATTTTTCTTGAGTTCTACATTCTACTCTTTCTACTCACACATTTTTCTTGAACCCTACACTCATTTCTTACTATTCACACATTTTTCTTGACTCGTATATTGTACTGTTTCTACTCATACATTTTGCTAGCCTCGTGGATTTTACTTTTGTTATTCACAAATTCTTCTAGACTCGTAGATACTACACTTGTTACTCACGCAATTTTCTTAGCTCATACACAATTCCCTTCTATTCGTACACATTTGTCGACTAGTATATTCTACCGACTCTTCTCATACATTTTTCTAGACTCGCAGAATCTACTCTTTCTTACTTTCTCATTTTTGTGTACTCGTACACTTTTTTCTTTCTACTTATCCACCTTTCTACTCCTACACACTTTTTTTATTACCCCTCCCACCTCTCTCTCTCTCTCTCTCTCTCTCTCTCTCTCCATTTATTTATGTCGACGTTGGTATGATTTACTCTTTCTCGTTCGACTGCTTCCCACTTTCCCCTCCTTCCTCTCACCGAAAATTTTCTGTCGAATTACACGAACTACAAGCGGCAGACACACGGATCTCTGTCCTCTACTAATTTTAACATCGAATCAGCGACGGGTGACGTCATTGTTATCGATGGTGGAACGGTGAATCGTAATTCACCACGGGCGGCCAACTTTCTCGGAAAACCCATCGAACATTTCTACACCACGTTCGTATGAAAAACGAGAGACCCTGTGCGAAACACGATCCGCTGGATCAAATAAACGCTGACCACCGCGGATCATCGCCTTTGCCATCCGAGGAAAATCTTCTACCAAATTCCTGCGGCAATCATTGTACTGTGTTGATTGTTATAGATCGCTGCAATGACAGTATCGAGTTAGAACACGGTCGAAAGTACTTTAAACAATTACACTTTGTTTTTATCCAACTACTTATCATTTATATTCGGTACTGAATTTATCAATTGAAACAATTGGTAACATTTCGAAATTTTCGATCTTCGTAAACGGTCATTATTTTCATAAAATGCTGTACAAAAATGAAGATTTTTACAGAAGTCAATCAAGGTTCCTCGAGGACCACATTACTTTTACAAATTAGTAAATTTTGTAATTAACTGATTAACAGTGATCCTACCGAGCATTAAAAATGGCTGGTACGTATTGTCTTAAAAAATAACAAAACTGAATTTATTTAGATTTAATACGATTTTTATCACAATTTATACTTGAATCTTGCATCTTAATAATTTCGATAATTGTGAAATAAAAAATTTGAAACCGGTCATTTGACCAGCGGTAGTAGGTGTAGCGTTAACTGCAGCTCAGGAGGTATTTTGGAGAAAAGAAAACAAGAACAGTGGAGCGACGAGATTGCGGGTCCACGGGTCGATTGGAATTTGGCAAAGTGTCGGGTCACATTGGTCAGGGCACCGTCAGGTGTGTCTTCACCTCCGCGGAAAAACCGTGCGGCGTCGAAGCCCCTAAAAATAAAATAATCGGAAGCATTTTGTGCGCAGGTCGGCCTGCTCTAAATTTAACCACACCTCGCGTATCTACCTAAATACACTTGTACAAGCCACGGCAACCCGCGTTGGCTGGGTTCCGAGCATCGCGACACCGTCGCGCCTTCGATTCGCTGTGAAAGTTCGACTTTTGCACAGGATCCGATCCTCTTCCACTCTGGACAACTCCATAGCGCTCTCCCCCATAAGCAAATCAACCTAACGTTACGTCAGGTCACCCACTTGTCACTCTATACTTTTCGACTTCGTCTATAGTGACTACAAAGTCTTCTTGTCGTATCACTGGTTCGATATCGAGATCTCATAAAACTATTAAATTCGTTCTTAGGTGACTGCACAATTCTTGTAATCTTATCGTTTCTTTGACACTAAGCCTACCAAGCATTAAAAGTATCTGGTAAATGTTGCCTTATAAAAATGGCTACACTAAATTTTCAATATGATAGATGATGAGACAAGGAAATTTATAACATCATTTTCCATATATAAATGTTTATACGGTCATTTGACCGTGATAGGTTTAATATTAATTGACGTTTTCATTTATGTAGGCAAGTTAAATGTGTCTAGAAGAATTCAGAAGAATGCACTAGTTTTCTAAATTGTTTACAGTGTACAGAGTTAAATGGTACCAATTGTAAACAGGAGGCAAAGGGGATCCAACAAAGGTGCTTTAAAAAATGTCCATGTACTTCTCAGGGGATCAAAAAGTCTTGGATCATCAAAGGAGTCCAAGAGAATGCAAAATAATGCACTAGTTTTCGAAATTGTCTATAGTGTACAGAGTAGAATGGCGCCCATTCTAAACAGGAGGCAAAAACGTTCACAAGTCCCTCAGGGAATCAAAAATACGAAGTCCAACAAAATTCAACAGACTGTTCTATAATCATAAACAATGCACAGTACAGTGCGTTGCTGGTTTTCTTCAAGGGTTAATAAACTTTAATCTTGAAAGGTCCAAGAGAAATCCGACAAAGATCGCAATAGAATCGACGATGGCCAAAAAATGGCCCCAAGTTGTCCCACACGATCTGCCTGCGTGCGATTCGAATTTCTCTGAAAAAAATCGTAGTGGTCGAAGCGTTATTAATTATAGTTCCACTCTGTGGAAGATCGGCACGAAAGCCTGTCGTTTGTTGAACGTTGAACCGTTCGGTCGAGTCGTCGTCGAAGATGCCCGCGATAGACGCGCCGTTAAAAATACACCGCGTCGACCGGGCCGCCGCGGCACGTGGCAATGAACAATTTTCTTGTACCCCCTCGATCAAGGGGTCGTTCACACCTGCGAATTTCCCTGATGACGAGGCGTCCGAGACTCGACCACGCGTCATCCGACGACCACGACAACCACGACAACCACGACGACGTTTCGATCGTACGGCCAACACACAGAGTACAGCAGGGTTGTTAATAGCATGCAAGGTTCCCGTGACGTTCAAATTTGGACGATTCGTAGGCGTGGACCTAGAAACCCGTCGTCGGTGTATTTCCATCCCGTCGATCGTTCGATCCTCGAGCGTCGACTCTCTCGGACACGGGATAGATCGCGGAGAGTCGTTTCGGAATTTTACCGGAACGAAATGACTCCGTTTCGAGATCACCGAGTGGCCGAAACGCAGCACAACAACTATTCTATATTGCTGTTATTTTTGTTGTTATTCCTTGTTAGTGCCCCCATCAATTTTATAACAAAATAAAATAATCAAAACAAAAACTTTCGAAGTCAAAGTTGTACTGTATGTAGAACGAATGTTCTGTGTATTGCATTTCGTTCGTAAGGGATTAGTATTTTGGTGGTATTACAAGTTGTATCAAATATAGAACGAGCGTTTTCTGTACTGCTCTACGTTCGCTATAAAAGCATAAGGACCCGCAGTTTAATAACACGTTCGTGGACGTGAATGCTATAGCATTCATTTTCATAGTGATGCAAAATGACATGAATGCTATAGCATTCAAATTTTGAAGCCAATTTTGATTCATTTAATTTTATACAACCTTAAGTTTTTGTAATTAATATACGTTTCAAAGTAATGACCAACTGTCATTACTAATGGCAGTTAACTTATTATTATTGTTTATGTCTAATCAGATATCGGATAGTACAACTAGTTTCAAGAAAAATTGCCTGTCTATTTTTGCAGCTCACTGAAATTTTTACTGTCCGTGAACGTGATAATTATGCTTGGTATCATGAAACGGTGAAGATACTTTTGAAGAGTGCTTCATACATGTTGGAATTATGGCCGCCTCTGCATCGGAAGATGCGTTTCAAGTAGCATTCTCCTAGGTTCTCGAGTGGGTGGTCTTGAGAGGACCTTGATAATGAATTCCGCCAGCCTTTGAGATCGCCACTGCAACTTTTATTGTGTCATGGACCTCGATAAACCATCCATCTCCTATATTAAAGCTAGGCTTACGGAACGCGTCAAAATCACGAGTTTTAATCTTTGAAATGTACGATTATCAAGGAATTGTTCAACAAATTTATTTCTTCGGGCACATATTATTAAAAAATGGCTGAAAATTTGTATAGACAAATAGTCACTTTTACTGTCCCGTGAACCTACTGTTAAAGCAAAGAATAACGCACTATCCATCGAGTGTTCTTTTATTCCATCGAACTCCCAATATTATAAATACCTTCCTAATAATTTAATATTGTTTTTGTTGATACAACGGTGCAGAAGTCGAACAGAAAAACGGTCGAACCAACGCGTTACGGTCGTTATGTCACCGCTTATGTCGCCGGCGTTCCATTTCACCAATATTTTTCTGTTCCAAAGCTGAAGAGGACTCCGCACCCTGTACGTGCGCCATTGTCGACCACTTCGAAGACACCCTGTGTTTACCGACGGAAATATCGAGCTTAGCTGACTAACATCCAAAACATTGTTTTTTCACAGACAACGCAAACGGGTCGTCCAAGACTGGATCACGCGTGGGCGGGGATCTAGAGGAACCTGGCCAACCGCGGGATTATAAGCTCGTGCGAAAACTTATTGTCGCCTTAAACATCCGAAAGAATGACATTCTTGACTTTGCTGCAAAGTTACATACTCGGATGTGCAAATCAATCGTTTTGCATTCTTGAAAATGTCTGCTCGAACGGAACAGTCTCAGTCCAAGAAACCAAATAAACTTTTTGAAACAGTTGTTTAAAATTCGACTAGATGAGCTTTTTCAGAAGTTGGTAGGAACTTCATACTCAATGGTTAAAATTAGTTGCCCTGCATCGAGAAGAGAGAAGTTAAGATTTCTATTTCGAACCTCCCGCATTTTGCGAATAATTTGGTACAGACAACACTAAACCTACCGAGTACTAATAAGTATACATCGTGCACTCTATATATGTCCCAATCGATAAAAGTCCCAGAACTATCCCCACTGCCGCGGGGTATACCCCGTGAGGGGCCATGAACCGAGGCCCCTATAGCTTCGCTGTCCTTTTCTATGTTCGGCGTGGATTAAAGAATAGTATCTCCTGCCCGATATATGTCCCTGGCTAGACCCATCTTTGGACATATATCGAGTAAACACTGTACCTAGCTGGTCTTGATTCCTGCGATTTTTATTGTAACGTATGCTTGAACGAAGAATAGTATTTAACCATTTCTAATAGAGCAAGAAAAAATATAAAAAATAATTTCAAGAATTGTGAAACAAAAAATTTCAGATCATTATGACCGACGTCGATAGGTTTGGAAATGAATGACAATCAACGTGCAAGCATGTACCCAGAGCGTTGGTTACATCAAATGGTCATTGGTTCTTTTGCAATTGAGTCGAATATTTATTTTTACTTTTTGGAGAATGTTGTTGTGTCTGTTTCGAGGTGCTGAAGCAGATCGTGTTGCGTTTCTACGGCGTCGATTCGCGATCCAAATGCGCGCGTACCAAGGATCGATAGCCACTCGAGAATCGAAGAAGAGCCAGAAAGAAAGCGGAGAATGTCGGGATCTTGACGTGGTGTCGATGATCTTGCGCCTTGAATTTCGGGAGGA
Source organism: Halictus rubicundus (assembly GCF_050948215.1). Lineage (NCBI taxonomy): Eukaryota > Metazoa > Arthropoda > Insecta > Hymenoptera > Halictidae > Halictus > Halictus rubicundus. Next base: position 4,397,583 of record NC_135152.1, read on the forward strand.
CCTGCGCCACGTCGCGCCGCGCCGGGGACAGGGGTAATCGAACGGTCTCGATGCATCGATTATTTCATCGAGCTGCCCGGTGAGATTACTCATCCGCGTGGATATAGAATCCTGGCGTGGGTGGCGACTATAAACATGCTTCCCAAGCCTCTCCTTACTTCGGTGCATCGAGTTCGAGAGAGTATATCGCGTGCTTCCTCAAAAATAGCTATTTGCGTTTTCGTTTGTGTTCGAAGTCGAAACACAAACGCTCTCCCGCCGCGATTCCCCAAAATTTCACATTTCAACCAGAATGAGCAAGAATGCGCACGTGCAATAAAAAATTGATTGATTCCAGTGATTAATCTCGGGAGATGTTCTTTCTTAAATCGGCCCAGGATGTTTCCAATGATTTTTTCCATTTGTTTTGCCTCGAGGAATTGTGTTTCAGTCTATTTATTGCACATTACACTGTTCATTATTCTGTCTAATAAAAATATATGGAGGCTCTCGAGATGATCAAAAATAGAAGATGGAGGCTTCCAAAATTGAAATATGGGAGCACTAAAAATTATCAAAATTAAAAGATGGAGGTTCTCAAAATTATCAAAGTTAAAGAATGGGGGCTCTCAAAATGCTCAAAATAAAAAGATTTGGAGGATCTCAAAATGATCAAAATTGAATGGTTGAGGTTCTCAAAATTATCGAAGTTAAAGAATGGGGGCTCTGAAAATGATTAAAATTAACATATCAATGCTCCCAAGAGGATCAAAATTACAAAATGAAGGCTCTCGAGGTGATCAAAACTAAATGATGGGGCTCCCAAAATGATCAAAATAAAAAGGTGAAGGCTCTTGAGATTAGCTACAAGATCTGCAACCGAAGATAAGCGACATAAAGCGCACACTATGTTGCTCGAGCGAAACGTCACACGAATATGAGCAATTTAAGCGAAGAAACTCTGCGTTGGTCACTCCAATGAATCCACAACGATGTTTTCCTCATCGTAATATAGGTCGAGCAGCTTTTTCTCGGAATCCTCGCAAGGCCTACATTAGAGCAAACATCGTCAAAGAGCCTACTCCATACTGTTCAGCGTGTTTGCCTTCATCTCGTGGTTGCAAACTTCTCTAAAACCCCTAGAGACCAATCTTGTGACTACGAAATTAGTTCGAAACAATTCTAATCAATTAGATTATATTCTAAATCATTTTTAAATTTCTAACGTGTCTTCGGAACATTTCTATGGTGAGTCCATTTTCTACGTCCTTAATGTGTATCAATGAAAGAAAATGCTTATGACTGCGGATTTTATGCATTTACGACAAAAATGGGAAAGTCAATTACAGAATAATGAAATCATCAGTAGAATTTAATTTCTACTCAATTTCTGTTTAGTACAATTGAATGCAGAAAAATTTTAGTTTTCATAAAGATCCGCAGTCAACTTATGACACAAACACTTTCTACGTCTTGAGTATTTATCGAATGATTACAGTGGAAGAAGATACTTGTGACAGATGTACTTTCTACGTCCAAAACTTGTCAGTAGAAGAAAAATTCGAATGACAGATCAACTCTCCGCGGCCCGATCGATTTTCGACGGGTAAAATCGTCGGGAAACAAGACGTCCCGACTCGAAATCTCCGACGTAACACTATGGGTCTCGAACCGCCGGTATCCCGACCTTTCCCAATCCCCTAACGTGCTCCAAAAAGCAGCCGCTATTTTCGTAACAACCTGGAAACAGAGAAAATCAACTGCGCAGATTACCTCGGTCGCCGAAACCGTCTTCGCGACCGTGTTCCTACCAAAACAGCTGCACAGTCTTCTGCACTATTCCCGTATAGTAATCTCAGCATAGTAATCTCCTCTGTCCAGGAGGACAGAACCTAGCCTCTCTCCGGTGTCGATCGAAGCCAGAAATCGGCGAACAACGGATCTCCGCCCACGTACCATCGATCGAGAAAAAGAAACCAAGCCCGGAGCCGCAAGATGGCTGATAAAAATACAAACATCTCAACGTCCACGAATTAGGTAGCTCCGACCGCCAAAGTGGAAACCAGTTCCGACTATCCTACCATTTCTGGCAGCGAGGAGACGCTGCCACGTTCGAGAGACAACCGCCGCCGCCGCCGACGTCCCGAGAAGCTCTCACTTTTACTTTTAGCTGCGAGCCGGCACCGTCGATCGCAAATCTTCGATAAACAACCGACCGTTCGAGATCTAATCACACTTTCGATGCTGTGGCTAGGTCTACGGGTTGCTAGGCGTCGCTAAAGTGGGAACCAGTCGCGCCTGGTCCTCCATTCTTAGCACCCTAGACCTAGACTCCGACAAACTTCATCGCCCCGGGCGCGTCTGCTCCACGAATTTTACCCTACACGATTCCCTAATCTTTCTGTGCGAATAGTCTTACTGGTTAGGTCCAGGTACTCTGGCTGCTAATTAAATTTAAATTAAATATTCTAAAGTTTAACGGAAGTAATTATTCCTAAGCTCCAACCCTTTGACGCTGAGACGCCATTGAAAATGATCATCAAGACGGATCTTTATCTTCATGCAAAATAAAAATTGTTAGTCTTAAATTCTTGCAATGTTTCTAATTATCTTAAACAGCACCAACTCGTCTTTGTCATGAATGCGTAAAAATTAAGAACATCTATGTATTTTCGTCTTGTAGAAATGATTAAACAATGAACACCAATTTTATTTGGCTCCTGTTTCTTACAATTGATGCAGACAGTTGTTATTTTGCATAAAAACTCGCAGTCTACTATTGATCATATAATTCAAAGCAGGTGCTGCATTGCTAGGTTTGTTTGTGTTCAATAAGTTGACGAATGATTAAGTGTGTTATGAGTAAAAATATTCGATTCCATATGCATAAACTGATAAAGCGAAAAAAGTCATATACGAGCCTGGATTAACGCGAAAAAATGGCGAGAATTGATGATATCGCCAAATTAATAATAGCTGAATTGTTCATTCGTTTTTGAAAGTCCAATCAATTTTTGTCATTGAAGACTGGTTTATCAAGCCTGATTATTATGTACATTTATTTTGTTATGGAAAGTGTTAAACATCGATCATGTCTGTCGGCAGTAAAACGTCAGAAAACTCAAAAGGTGATTAGTCCATTTGGCTCGTGCCTTGGCCTGCTCATATAATCAAAATGTTGTGTGTTGCATGCATCGTCTGAGTTCTGAAATAATCTTAAAATAGCTTTGAGTTCAAAGAGTTATTCCTTCGCGTAAAGCAGAATATTGACTGTATGAAATTAATGAAAAATTTCTGTTCATTTCATAAAATATCATCCTTACACAATTTTAGTTCGATGATAATTAATTTCAAAACTACTTTATATTACGCTACATTTCCTAGCAACAACACAGCAGATACAAAAAATCACAGGTTTTTCCATCTATGTCTGTCAAAAGTCTGTTTTACAAAAGCGATTCGTAAAAATTCGTTCTCTCTGTATTAAAAATGTCACATAGTTCGGGAGGATATCTAAAATACCAACAGGCCTTTGTCAATGTGTCCAATCTCCAAATAAACACTGCTATAAAACATATTAAAGAATTCACAAAAAAAAAAATTCCTACACACCTAACGTACTAATCATTCAAACAAACAACAAAACAAAAGATCTTCGAAACGTCTGCAAACCTATAGTCATCCCAAAACCATCTCGATTTCTTATCAAGAACAGAACGTGTAATAAAACGGGATATGTCTATAACAACACAATGTTCGCTTTATCGGATATCAAGTTTCGCTGATATCTTCACGCTCCTATGAAACGTATTTGTAAATTGCCTGGCGAAGAGGACCTGTCCAGATCTTTGCTACCTTTTCAGGCTGTTACCTTTTGCTCTTCGCGAATTTTCCAGCGATCTGAAGACTTTCCTCCTCCACACGTTGACTGGCATCGTGTCACCCATATTTGGGCGAAGGAGTCATATCTCGAGATTGCCTTAACCCCTTGCACTACGGTTTATTTTACAGTTTCAGTGATTAGAACCTTTTTTTGTAATTCGTAATTTCCTAAAAAAAGGAGAAAATTTATATCCATTGTGCTGTTCAATAGCTGTACAGTAACAACGCCAAAATAGAATTTTATTTCGGTTTGAAGGAAATTAATAACAGACATATGTATTAGACTCTGTACAGTATCTTCATCACGAGTATGACTCGATATTGTAGGGCAAGGGGTTAATACCTAACCCATATTTAGCTGGCTGATCATTTCTCGATACTCAACAATTCTACCGTGGTAGATTACGGTCTGCGAAACGTAAGACGATCGAAGAGGTAATTAATTTCATTTTAGGCGAGTATTGTTGGGTGACCGATCAACGTGGTAACATGGTGGTCATCGATGACCAGTGGAATTACTTGGAAATTATTTTATTAATGCTGAAATCGACTAGATCATAATGTAAGGTGTGAACTGTATTACCAAGTAGCTGATCATTGTTATTAACAACTATTCTGTGAAGATTTCACAGAATCTATTTCTGTAAAATAGACGAAACTTGCGCGAAACGTATAAAATTCGTGTAGCCGTCAACGTGTTAAGGGGTTCGAGGGGTTGCAAAAGAGGATCGAAGGAAAAATCGAGTCTTACCCCACGACCGTCGACGTGCTCATGTCGGATAGCCTTCTGGTATCCGGTGGACGATACTCGTGCCGCTTTCCACCAGCCGATAGGAACCGGTTCTCTCCTCTCCTCTGCTCGTGGCTCTGTCCCTCGAGGTCCGAGTTTGTCGTGTTCGAGGAGGTGGAAGGTACTGGATATGTGGAAAGGGACGAGCAGCACCGATGCCGACACTAGCGCGCGCCCGCTGCTACTGCGGCACAGAGATCCCTTGGATCGTGGATCACGCTCCCACCCGGCCGCCATTGGATCTTCTTCTTTGCTTGCTGACCGCCGATGGCGCGTTTGCTCGAACAACTGCCTCGGTTCGAGAGATACCTGCCTTGATCACCGGTCTCTCCCATCTCGAAGACCCGGATCTCAACTCGCGTTCAACCCCCATGAAACGCACCTTTTTTACTTCCCAGTTAGTTTACAGTCGTATTAACATCGTAGGTTATCGGTAGACTGTGGATCTTCAGGAAAAATTTGTTTACATTTATTGCAGAACGCAGGAACCAAATAGGAGTTTATTTCTCCGTCTAGTAGTTTTAGTAAACTATAAAGAATTTGTTTACCCTTAGCACCCGAATAGCGGCTCTGAGGTGTCACTAAAAGGTGCTACAGCATTATTGAAAATGTCGTTTACATTAGTAGATTTGCTTGTTTTTAATTGCTCAACATTTAAGTTTCGTATGCACAAAATGAAAAGGGTCAATTTTTGCTTGAATATTTTTGAACCTGGTTTCCCACCGGAAATAGTCATTGAAATTATACAAATTTTTAATGCACTCTGTCCAATTAATATACTCTATCCAAGCATTTATTAAAAATTGCACATAGTCTGAATAAATGATCGTTTGGTGCTCGATAGGTCTAGTGTTAGGCTACTTTCCAATGTTTCCCTTAAAAAGCAACTACCAAAAGACGTAAAATTATGCAACTTTCGGCTTCTTTTCGTTCTGCACGTGCATAAACTCGCCAAGCATCGCGGAAACCACTTCCCCAAGGTAGCGGCGCACAGTGGCCCCAATCGACGAATTAGGAGGAAAAAATACTATTGTATTTTTATGTTCACTGATACGTGTTTTTTGTTACCTTTTATTTTTAACTTTTTTCCTCCTAATTCATCGATTGCGACCACTGTGCGGCGTCGCGTCGCGCCGAGGCTTCCAGGCACACCATTCCCTCTCCTAAGCGAGAACAGGCGTGTTACGCGACACTAGAAAGCAATATTCGTTCCAGCTGATGGACACCGTGCCCCGAGAAAACAATAACACCGATCAACGTGCCTGGTGGTTTCTTGTCGGACAAATGAACCTGGTAGAAAAACAAAGTTTCTTGATCTGGGTATTACGATTTTCTATCGATCGCGGTGTTTCCGTTGGCTACCGTTGCCCAACCATGACGCAAAACATAGATTGCCTTTAGGAACAAAGAGTATAACGCGTATCGTCGCTTTCTTCACGCGAAATTCCAACGAGAATGCCATTCTTTTCTTTTTTTCTAGACAAAAACAGAAACACCGCATGACTCGTTTCGCAAAAGATCTTTGGCAATGTATATCTATGAGCCGGCAACGAAGTCGCGATTAATCGATTACGATATTTATTGGCAGTAGATGGTTGTAATGCTTCGCGACAGGTCAATTTCGATCGCTTGAGGAAATAATTCAAATCTGTTCAACAATTGGGGAAGAAACAGTTTAATTGTATTTAACGATACAGCTTAAACACTAAATAACGCTCGCTGCTACTTTTCACGTTCTTAATTAGTTCTACTCTGTGATTTAATTGGTCTCTATTCTTTACTTCCTGTGTAAGAACTTGGATTGGGTTCAGGAAACGCTAAAAGCATTTTGTCCGGGACCAAAGGTACATTTCTCTAAATGTATTCATTAAATGCGTACAGTTTTCCCGAAAAAAATTCCAAAAGTTCGCACACGATCTGAACAAGAACGCAGTCTTCTAATTTTCCCGGGACGCTGCAATTAATTGTTTCTCTAATTAATTTTTACCGGCGCCATAAGACTTATCAAACTCCTGTTCATACTCAGAGCTCTCCAGCATGTATGCTGGAAGCGTGAACCCTAGGACCTTGTCATAAACAGGCCTAGTCTCAGCAACATAAGCATAAGCATCAACTCCCTTCGCTTCATCCTCAGCCTTCTGCTCACCTGGGGAGTCTTTTCTCGCGTGATCTTCAGTAGCAGCCGCGTGGGAGTCCAAGGGAGCATCATCCATTCTTCTGTCGATGATATACGACCTGGGTACCTTTTTGCTGGGTTCAACATCCTCTGTAGACTCAGTTTTCTCGGACTTGTCAGGGTCCGAGTCCTCGGTGGTAGCAAACGCGCACTCTTCTTGCCGGAAACCTTTTTCGTCGACACATTGGTAGCAGGTCATCTTGTCGCGCATCAGCTTCTTGCAGTTGGACCTGTCCTCCTTCTGGAAGTCCTGCAGGAACTTCCTGATCTCGGCCTTTTTCTCGAACGCGTCGTAGAAACGCGATTCCCCTGGCGATTTTGATGATGGCTGTTCTTTCACTTCCGGTTTCGACTCGCTGCCAGATCGGAACTCGTGATAGCCCTTTTTAGAGTTGTCGTCACTGCGGTCCACCTTCTCGGGTCTGGATCCGTAGGACCTGCTGACGTTAACGTATTCTTAGCACAGGATTTACTAAAATTCTGTTTAAACGTGCAAGCATGAACAAGAGGAAACGCAGAGGAAAAAATTGACACAGTGGTTGGTACTAGAAGAACCAAGCCTTGAACGCTAATGACGAGTTGAACAATGAGAACGAATGAATGAACAGACCTGTCGAAGTAAGGCTCCCTGGACTCGCTCTTCTCAGTCTGCTCCGTGGACTTGTCCGAGGATTTGTCTTCGTCCTTCGTAGGACTCCCAAACGACTTGGACTTGCTATAGACGTACTTCTTCTCGTTAGGCTGGTACTTGTACGAGCACTGTTCCGAAACCGCTCCAGTTTTCGGATCTTTACACATCGTGCAAGTCATGGAATCCTTCTCGACCTCTTTGCAATTACTAGGTTCGATGCTTTTAGCGATCCTCTCGGATTCTGACTTGGACTTTTCATAATCAGAAAGATAGCTCTCTGCGTCCTCTGACTTCTGATACCTGGCACTGGGTTCTTCTCTATCTTTAAAGTAGCTGGACCCAGACTTCTGATAGAACTTCTCAGGACTCGAATACTCGCTGCTGTAGTCTTTATACTCCTCGGGCTTCTTCGAATAGCTACCTTTATAAACGGGCACCTGCGTACTTGAAGAATAGTCTTCGGAAGGAGTCTGTTTATTCCCAAAGCTCTTGGACCTGGTGTACTTGTAGACCTTGTCGTCAGGCTGATAAGCGTAGGAGCACTTTTCGGAGCTAGATCCTGTTTTAGGGTCCTTGCAAACCGTACAGGTCTTGGAGTCCTTCTCCACCTTCTTGCAATTAGGCTCTGAAGCTTCCTCGCTCAATTTCTCTTTGTCCTCTTTCTCCGATGAAGTTTCTCTCACTGGTTTCTTGTCGGTATACTCCTTGCGCTCCCTATCATTGTCCTCATCATCCTTATTCTCAGGGTTCTTGTAGGAAGCAGACTTGCTATAGGCGTACTTCTTCTCCTCCGGCTGGCTGACATAAGAGCACTGCTCGTACTTGCCGTTGCTCTTCTTGTCCCTGCAGACCATGCAGACCATCGTGTCCTTCACCACCTTCTCGCACTCTTCGTCTTTCATCTTGTACTCTGCTGGAACATCCTGCGTGGAATCCGAAAAGATTTTTTCGTTGAATCTATATTGATTACTCAGGTCACCGTATCTGTCTCTTGGGGACCTCTTGAAGCCCGACAGAGCTTCTTCAGCGTTGGATCGCCTGAACCTGAAGCCTGAGGGTGGTTCCAACACCTTCTCGATATTGCTAGTCTCTGATAGAGGCTGGGACACGTAGGAACACTGTTCATAGGTAGCTCCATTCTTAGGGTTTCTGCATTTGTAGCAAACCAGGCTGTCCTTTGCGTTTTTGTCCCTGTTCGCCCGTTTAGACGTGCTCTCCTGGCAGTAAGGCACTCCGGATTTTAGAACGATGTCCTTGTACAAGGAGGAGTCCTTTTCTCTGATCGTGTAGACTGGTGAGATGATCTTCTTGAAGTTCTTGTCCTCTCTAGGCTCCTTCTTGAAGGACGGCGAGAACCATTCTTTTGGACGTTCGTAGGAGGATTCGTAATCAGATTGTCTCTTCGTCAACGACGAGAATGGACTGTAGGACGACAAGTGCTCGGAGGATGCGGAGTCCGGGTGGTCATCGCTGATCCAGGAGTGGTCACGAATGGGGAACGAGTCGAACAGGGCGGGGTTGAACGCTGCTTTTGCTGAGACCAAGATGGTCGCCAAGGTGAAGCACACCTGGAATTTGTAAAGAAATGTTTCTCTTCAAAATTAATAGCACAAATAGAGTGCATAGTCTAGAAAAAATATAAAGAGCAAAGATTGCACGATATAATGGGAAAGAGAAAATAAAAAGACGACGTGAAAATTAAAACAATGCGATTTCACGTATAGAAACATAAACGTAATAGAAAAATGTGTATAAGTGAAGAAAATACAGAAAATTTCACTAAATAAACGAGATTTTGTGGACCTTGTAGGAGGCCATGTTGCAAGTCCGTCGATCCAGAAGCAAGTTTCCGGTTCCGGTTCGGAGAGTCACATAACTTCCCCATGAAGTGATCTCGGCTCCGTTCGGAGAGCCTATATATTGATTTGGGGACTCGCCCCACCATCTTGTCAATGATCCAGTCGCGAGCATCGGAAAGATTTGAATCAGAGACCGTAAAACTGTACTGGGAGTTGTTTGGCTGATAAAAGTATCATTTTTGCCTCATTAAAAGCAAAAAGGGCAATTGTGGCTGCACGCAGGCACCTGGCACACCTGAAGTGTCCTTTTACTGGGAACTTTCTTATACGCCATTATAAAAGAGGCTTGGGAGGTCTGATATTTAGAAGCGTTTGATACAGTTTTATATATTCATAAACATGTGTTACAGTTTTTCTGTTCAATTCCTTCACATGCTTTCACATGCCATTATACTATACTGTTATATAATTTCTTCTTCGTTTTGAGGATTGGCAAACCCCAAACCCTAATGTGAGCGGCAGAATTTAGATTAGGTATTGTTATACATTAACACTTTGACTGAAAGGTAATTGAAAACTATAAAATCTTCCATAAAATTAAGGTATTTAATGTATTTAGTTAAATCAAAATTGAAAAATTCAAATGTATACACTGAATTTTGTACACTGACACAAATTTGTACACTGAAAATTACGGTAGAAATTACGATAAAATTACTAACAAATAATTCCTGGCGGACTCAAACACTCAAAGTGTTATTTACGAGGGACACTGACTAATTAGTAGACTGAGGGTGATAAATATTGACAAAGCAGAGCACAAACGATAAAATCATTAGAAAAATGTAAGAAACTAGACACGTTGTGTTTAAACAATTAACATTACCAATAAAAGAAATAGATTTCGAATGTTCGAAAGCAAAGGAACTCGGAACAATCGTCGTTCTTCTTGCTGGCACCTTGTTAGAGGATAGTTAAAGGATTTGGTACTCCGGCCCGACGGTTGCGGTCTCGTGGTTCGTGGTTTTCGCAAATTGGGTAAAAGGGCGGTGTCGAATCCGTGACTATGGCAAAACGTCGCGGATCGAAACGACACAGCCGAACGATCGCTGTCTTTTCGCTTTCGTTCGCGCGATTTCGTTGCAGTTACGATTAGAAAAAAAACTCCCTGGTGTCTGTCAATATGATCGATTTCAAACGAGCTGTCGTTACGTTGAATAAAAGAAATTCTGATCCGATGGTAACGAGAAATCGACAGACTTTCCTTTGACTGCAAGAAAATACTGATTTTCATTCTTCGTGTCAATCCTGCACTACAATATTTGGGCGCGAAGACAGCAACGGTAAGGTACAGACTAGAATTTTATTAATTTAGAGCCGGAAGAAATGAAATGAAATATTCAGCAAAAGTTTATTTCAAATGTTTTTAATTGTTTGATCTATCTTCGAACCGAGTAAATTTTTAACTGTGAATGCTTACGAAACACATGTGAAATCGGGACAATGAAAATTGTATCGTAACAAAATAGAATACGCTTTATACCGAAATGAATTCTACCGAGAGATCCATTGAATTTGAGAAAATCTCAAGAATTTTCAGTCCGAGAGGTTGCACCTATGATCGGTTTCGTAACGATCGATACGAGATTGTTTCCGGCAGTTTGGGAGAGGCGTGAAGAATCAGGGAAACAAGCGGTCGACATCGGCGTTGTGAAACAAGTGAAAGACACCAACTATATACAAAATTCATTCGCGCTCTCGTTGTTCTGTGGTAATGTTTATTATCAACGCCCAGCTTGTCGAACATGATCTGTACAGAATAAGATATAACGAAAAAATATAATCAGATGAAACGTATTTAACATAAATTTTCTTCAAAGTTAAACTTTGTTTTTTTGACATTTTTGGGAAACAAAAAGGTTAAGTTCCTTTCACCTTGTATCAATTTCCGATTGTGATGAAGTAATAAGAGTCCAAAGTTGGGCGAATTCACTCTAGGAAGCTTCTGAATGAATATGTCACATTCCTATTATAAAGACACCAAAAATCCCTTATAAAAGAAATTACTAAAATACATTACTCAAAGTGTTTGATTAATCAATAAGCAAGATGTCTGTCGCCATTAATGTACCAAGAATATCTGAACTGTAAATAATGAGATTTTAGAAAGTATTCAATAGCTCGATCACTAGGCATCCACGATTGTTCTCAAAATGTGGATTCCTGATGAAACATTTTTATTGCGTGACTAAAGTGTACAAGAGTCGGCCGATGAAGTGTGTCAACGTAGAAATGGACTTTTCGTTTCATTCCTATTTTCGTAAACAAGTGTTTTGCAGGTTGTCGACCCGCGTGAAAGTCCGTGGTCTAACGATCTTCGCGTGCTCATCGAACGATCACTCTTTGAAGGGAATCTGTCGCGGGTAAACGGAAATGTGTGACACGCGAAGAGGGTTCGTCGGTTTTTCGAAAAACGCGTTGGTCGGCGCGGGTTTCAGCTGCAGCTTCGACATCATATTCTGCAGCATCATTTTCTCGTTGTCGTTGCTCTTCTTTGATTTCTTGTCTTTTTGTTTGTCCGGTTGCGAGTCGTTCTTTTTCCGATAGTACAGCACTTCGCCGGCTAACGTGACCATTGCTAGAGCTAGACCGAAGAGAGTTGCTATGAACACTCCGCCTGCAAAAATGCATTAAAAAATTATTTAAAACGGCACATAAAATTCAAGTTTTTAATTTTAACGTTTAGGGTTAGTAGACTGCAGATTTTATGCTCAAAGAAATACATTTGTCGAATAATTCCTTATGGATGCATCTTTACAATAATCGTAAATTAAAAATATTCTGTACCCAAACTTTCGAGAGTTATGCCTTCGTTGTCATCAGAATCCAAGCACTGTGCCTTCAGCGACTGGTTCCAGTACTTTGACGTTAGGGTCTCGAAGTACCTGTCCTTTTGCAGGTCCAGGATCCTGAGACCGATCAACCAAAATAAATTAAAGTTCGCAGAAAAACATACACGAGAACGCTTTAAAATTACCGTTCAAATGAAATCAGTCTTGCAAAAATGAAATAATGGATAAATATACTTTTCTTCCTTATATACTAAATAAAAATATTTTGCAACAGTAACGTATGCATGTACAAAATTAATTCGTAGCCTTTCCTTTGCGAACTTATTGATTACAAACAGCTAAAATGAATTCTATCCTCCGTCCTGTAAGTGATTAATGAATTTCTAATATGATGATTCAATATGAAAGACTTGGATTGAAAATGAAGTTGCAATTGATTAGGAGAGTCACGAATTAATTTGTGCATTTAATACAGTTCTGAATGGCTACCTTCTGCTAATTTCTTCCTGCAGATGGCTTCCCTGTTGCACAGCGATTGCATAAGGTTGTTCGGCAAACACCTCGCCAACTTCTGTCAGATTGCAGTTCCTCGTTACTTCATACTTGATTTCCGACGAGTCGTGGATGAAAGCGAACTCAGAACCCTCGCTTTCTATCACCTGGAACAGCAGCAAAAACGTCGCCGATTTTTCAGCTGATTTTTCTGATCGAGAACCGATTGACGATCGATGATCGTTCCCACCTTTCGAAAACCCTCCTCCGAACTCTTGACAGGACCAACTTGCATGATCGCTTGCAGGATGTGGCCGTACTGCTCCTTTATCGGGTAGTCCCATACTCGGTACTCTGCTTGGTCGCTGGTACTGTTCAATGTGATCTCTTTCCACACGCTAAACAAATTTGTTGATAACTATTTTCGTTCCGATGTGAGGCGTTAGTTCTAACATGCTTGGGCATCGTTCAGACAATTAGAGATACATTTGTTATTTTATTTGAACGATTTAATTGATTTCGAATGCGAAATCGTTTGATAATGTTTCATTTGAATTTCACAGATGAGGAAGTTCTTTTTAAGATAAGAATAACAAAGTAGTCGATGCTGTTCTTAATTTGATTTTAAAATTTGTTGCCCAGACGAGGTTCACTCACGTGTACAGTTTGAACTCCGCCCTCTTCATGTTCATGAAGTACTGGTGAACGCTCGAATTCGCAAGAACGGTGTAATTTATTCGCGATTGTCTCGCCAGCTGCTCCAACGATTGCACGGGTGTCTATGTTAAAATTCAAATATGGATGAGCACTGTACGATTTAATGAAAAACGAGAATGTTGCTTCTGCGAGGAAATAAAGACGAAACGAACCTGCATCCGTTCGACAGTGAGAAAGGCAGCTAAGTTCGCAGTGAAGGTAGCTAACATTAAGACCACGAAGAGCCAATAGGCAGCCACAAGGGTCCTACTAGACAGAGCTTTTGGAGCTTCGCCTCCTCCTTGAGGCGTGAACGATGTTAGAGCGAACCAAAAGCTCTCTTTCAATGTGAAGTCCCTTGAAAAGAAATTAGTAATCATTTTATGGAGCTTTGAGCTCTGACTTAGCAATCAAATTATGGAGCTTTCAACTCTGAGTCATTAATAATTTGATGGAGCTTTCAACTCCGAGTTAGTAATAATTTGAGCTCTAAATTAATAATGATTTTATGGAGCTTTGAATTTGAGTTAATCATAATTTTATGGAGCTTTGAACTTGAGTTAGTAATAATTTAATGAAGCTGTAAGCTCTGAGTTAGTAATAATTTTACGAAGCTTCGGAATGAAATTACGTACGGGATAGTACTTTAATTAGGACCACTGTCTAAATTATTAGCAGATAGAGCAATTTTTACCGGCAAGGATACGGATAGAGTCGTTTATTGTTTTTGGAGCTATAAGGAGAATACTTGTCGAGGATCCAAATCATCACTGCCGTCAAAGTCAACGCCCCCACGATGCTTAACCAGACTTCAACTTTGAGGACCGTCATGAACTTGAAGAGGGACGGCTTGCGAACGGGTTTCCTCATCACTGGGGAAGAAGAACTGCATTTAATCAATCGTTATGTGTTATTAAAATGATTAATTCCTACCGATTAATATGCCAGACTGCTCGAAATACGGAGCGACGAAGTCGATAACTTCTTCGCGCTCTGATGTCATTGTCAATGATGCTACCACAATGTCCGTCTCCTGTAACAAATATATCTGTTCGTTAATACAATGACAACTTCTAATAGATCAATTTTTATTTTTTCGAAGTTGAGGAATGAGATAGCCTTGCAAATGCAACTCATTGTGCACCGTAGTGTAGACGGTAGCAGGCTCTCAGGGGCTAAAGTATAGTATTCTAATACTATTACTATAGGTAAGTATACTATAACAATATTATTCTATACGTTTTATTATTAAATTAAATTAAATCATTTTAATTAAATCGTTATACCCAGTGAAGGGGTTAATTTTGTGGTCCGACTTACCCCCCTCGCGAGATCACCGATCAAGCCATTCCATTGTCCATTGGACAACTTCTTCCCAAATTGTCTGTCTTCCGGTATAACCAAATCGTAATCGAACTGCATCTCTTCGGATAATTTCTTTATGAAGTCTATGCAATAGCCTTCCCATATTTCCTTCCCATTCTCATCCTTCATCACTTGTCCGGTAGCTGGGTCCAATTTGGCAATTGTCCAGGGAACTGACTGATACAGTTTCAAAACTTACATTACTATAGTACCACGATATCGTACAGCCTTGCAAAATATAAATAAACAAAGTTCAAAACATGTCTATCGATTCAAACCTACAAGGTGTTAAAGCAAGAATCAAAGACTTTGAAGATTTACAATTTCCCAGATGAAAAAGAAAATTTGTCTCGGATAGTTAAATATCGATAACAGAGAAATAGAATTTTATTTCAGTCTAATAGAAATTGATGACATACATATTAAGTAGATTCTGCTTTGTAATCTTCATCACGAGTTAGACACAATTTAAAGACCAAAGTCTTTGACCCTTCTTTTCCAACATCCTGCATGTTCAGTAAAAGTTTTACTTATCAAAAGAGGATGGATGATATCTAAAAGGTTATCGTGATCAAGGATTAATCGATTACAGGTGCAATCCCGATGCGGAAAAATCGTTTCGCAGGCTCAATGCTCTTCCCCTCGAGTTCCTTGATTTTAGTACGCCTGGTCCAAGTAGCCAACTGTTCCAGAGCACCATTCTTCAACACCTCTATATCAATCTCCGCTTTGTATGTGATCAATCCTTTATCTGACCAGTACTCGAACGTGTCGTTTCCTCCTAGTTTCTTCATCCAGAAAATATTCCGATTAATCATTTAGTTAAAATCAATTATAATAACAATTCGACTTACTGCCAGCAAATTTTTATTGAACGCTTCCGAAGTAACGTTCGAGGCTTTTTGAGTTCCGTTCGTCTGAGAACAATGAACTCTTCTTGCAGCCACGCTGATCCCTGTTTTTTGTAGATCACTCATCAGATTCACTATTAGGCCCAACAACCGCTTGAAGTAGTAGTAGAATAGCTATGAAATTAGAAACAATGTTAGAAAGTCTAACTACGGTAAACAAAATTTTTATTCTGTCCATTTGAAAGGAAAAATTAAATTTTCTGTCCTGGAGAAGAGGAAAGATTAAGAGCCAGGATATAGAGGATGATTCGTTTGATCCACAAAATTGATCTATTCGGTATACAGTGAATTCTCGATATATGTCAACAACACGGGTCTGGCCAACGTCGTGTATCCCGCGGTAGTGGGGGTAATTGCGCGACGTTTATCATCGAGGCCTTGGCCACATATATAGAGAAATCACTGTAAAAACTATTTTGAAGAAGGGAAGCAATACGCTCCTGAACTATTTCTTCGTGGCTCAACGAATACATAGAGAATATAAAATAATCTTGAACTAAAAAATTAGTAAAATTACTTGAACATCGGAGGGACAAGTGCAAGTCGGTTCGCCAATCAGTCGACAACAAACTTCCGTTTTCATTGTTAGAACAGTTACAGAAACATTCAGTTGCATATCTCCGGTGATGTACTTCGACTCCTTGTAATTATTGTCGGTGAACACCAGCTTCCAGATTCCATCCCTCTTGACCAACCCACCTATTACAGCCTGCAAAATTTTACCATTTTAATATGAAATTTAAACATTCCATCTGAATTGCAACGTCGCATCAATTAATTTTCTAAATTTATCTCACAGCTGAATGTTCGACTAATAATAAATAAAGGTTTCAAATACTTTAAGGGATGATCCTGCAGGTCAATGTAACTTTCAGATTAACACTAGGTTTACGGAGCACTGAAAGTGGCTATTTTACATTATTTTATAAAAATAACAAGAACGTATCGATCAGCATAACATTTTAAAAATCTCACCGTTCTGAACAGCTCGTCCATTTTCTGCGTGCTCGCATAAACCGCGTAGTACGATGGCGACGGTCTCATGTTTCGTATCTTGGACACAGTCTTCTCCGTGAAGTCGTCGATGACGACCAATCTGATGATCGAGTTCCCGATCAGATAATACAAGCTCTGGTTCAGCTCTGGAAGAATCGGTTCGTTTAACGTGGCAGCCGGGTCGAGGACGATCGCACGCGCGAAATATGACAAGACAACGCACCCCTTTCATCCTCGAAGATCAGACCGACGTCGGTCGCGTTCTTCAACATCAAAAGATCGTCGATCGCCTGCACGTACGAGTTTATCTTGCTATCCCCTCGCTTGTATATGATTCCGTTTTCGTCGGCCACGGTGCGCAGCTTATCCCAGCCGGTCCAGGTCATGTCCAGTATGATAGTGACTCCCTTGAACAAGGCTTCGCACACTGAAAGGCCATTTTTAAGCGTGTAGTCAAAGCAGAGTGTCAGAGGGAACGTTCATGCTTCGATCTTGGTTGGTAGATTCAATTTTAAAATGGTATTGACACTGGAACTACCAGATTTGTTTTTTTGGTGTCACTGAAATTATAGAGATGCTTTTGTCGGAGGCTGTTGAACGAGCTTATTTGTTTGAGTATGCGTTGGGATCAAAATCACAGAGAATATGCAGTCTTAACTTTGCCCCCCTATATCGAATGTGACTCGACATCAGTTTTATTAATTTTCTTTTTATTAGGTGCACGAATTGATTCATTCACACTTTCTTCATTTTTTTGTTCCTTTACAAACACTCAAAAATGATCCGCAAGAAAACTGATAAATCCAGTGACCAATTCGAATTTAAAACAATGTTACGACTGGTTAATTATAAAGACCATAAATTAATTTGTATAAATTTAGTAATACTTAGTAAATTTTAAATAAGATGCTGATCGAAAGTTTTTGGGAACAAAATTGAACAAAATCAGGATTGCAAAGGGTTAAATTCATTGTTCCAGCCAGTAGTTAGAAACTGTACTCCAAAATGTAATTTAGCACGACACGATAGATCTCAAATTAAAAAATGTGTGTTACAGTTGCTGTTTTCTCAACCTTTCTCAAAAGTAACGTCAATGTTGGTCCGATCCACGATGACGAGGGAAACGTTGACAAGAATGACATCGCCTCCGAAATTCTTCTCAGCCTGTGGCACAGCCTCGTTAATCACGGTCTTGATTGGCTCGTCGGACTCCTCTATCACTATCACTGTATCAAAAAATGACACAGAACTGAGCACGATACCTTCGAAAAATATTGTCGAAAAGAAAAAAACATAACAGCTTCACGGGACCCTGAAAAGTACAGTATATATATGTCTCAAATGCCTAGCCGATAAAAGTCCCAGAACTATCCCCACTGCCGCGGGGTATACCTCGTTAGGGGCCAAGAAACTCGAGAGACCTCGGTCGCCGAGAAGTGTAAGGTCACGAGGAACAAAGAACAGTATCTCCTAGCCAATATCCGTGGCTAGACACGTGTTTTGGACATATATCGAGTAAACACTGTATTATGCAGTTTCAGTAGTCACAGTGCGTGGTTTTTGCCCAGAAAGCATTAGCTTATCTTTATGCAGTTTTAGTGTTTGAGACTATTATTAAATATATATCTGAATCGTACAATGTTTTTACACACTATGGAAAAATTTCTATTACCCGGAGACACGCGACTTCGTGACATTCGACTTTTACGATAAATTGCTTTGCACAGTTCGTATCTAATCGTGCATCAATGATCTGCACACGTTGTATCGTCGCATCATAGCGAGAAAATGCACGCTAATCGATGTAATAAATGGCAATAAAATATAATAGTTCTGACAACGCAATTTTCATTTTAATATTACAGTGTTTAACAATTATTTTGCCCTCGGGTTATAATAATTATTGACTATCTTGTTAGTCGATGCTCGCACGTGTCAGCATTTCGCTGCCACCTGTCCCCTCGTATTTCTTTCTATCAGCGTCGATACAATTATTCGTGTCAAGGGCCAGGGACAATCGGTGCAGGAGATTGGGTAACTTTCAGTCAGACGTTGCCCATGAATAATCGAATAATAGTGCGGCAAGTTTTCATATCGGAAACGAATGAAACTTTCATAAGGGCCATCAATGTTTGAGGTGCATAATCGATGAATACGAACGGCTCGCCAATAAACATGCTGACTAATTTTTCTAACGCGTCTTGAAAATGTTCTTTCTGCTAAGATCGGGTCTAATTAATCCGTCAATCGTAATCAATCGTTTACTTATTACTACACTGCATCGAATAGTGGAAACATGACAGAATTTTCATACATCAGTCACAATTTATTAAAATCTATTTAAGAGAGAAATTAATTCCTATTTGATTCCGTAGTTCCTAATTATTCATAAAACTCCTTGTCCAGAGGTACTGCATACTGCTAAACAATGGTTAATTTCTCAATTTTACCTGGACTAAAAAATTATTCTGCAGATTTCTGCACTGTGTCAAAAAATGATTGCACAGGTTTCTATAGGGGGTCAAAAAATTCGTAATTTTCCTATTGTATGTGAACTAAAAGATTATTCCATAGGATTCTATATTGTTAAAAAAATTTATTCGCTTCTTCATCTCGACCGAATCAAAAAATTATTCTACAAGTTTGTAAAGGGTGTCAAAAAATTCTTGACTTTTCTATGCCATCTAAACAATACACGTTCCATCAGACTCAATAAAAGCAATACATTAACCAACAGCGCAAATACCATTTTCACCCACGATGCATTGTCAACCACTCAATCCAAGCGCTCAGAAAAATCCATCATCAACTCGGAAATCAACCGGTGGCTCCCGAGGAATAACAAAAGCAGCTGTATTTAATAAATCAATTTTACAGCGAACCGACGACAACCGGGCAACAAGATATCGGCATCAAACGAGCCACAATAAATCACTGTTATTTAAAACTCTCCACGGGAGAACAGCGTGACCATTACTCGAACTAGACTCGACTAAATAAACAATTCCGGGTCTAGATCGGCATTTTCCGACGAGCGATAAATCATCATCGATCGGCATTTTCTGGCCAGCGATAAATCATCGTCGATCGCCGGCAACACGTTGATGACCATGTGTAAATCGCGCAGCACGCACATAAACACACATGCGATATTTATTTGTCTTACGAATAGAAGAAGCTGAGGATGTCGATAAAAAGTTGTATATTTCAGTTCAAATGGTTGTAAGACTTGTAAAAATTAGGTCTTTTAAAATCGGCTACGGCAATGACTAGTTTAATGTAAAATTTAAGAAACAGTGTATTAGGTAAAGCCGCACGGAGATATTAATACAGTCTTCTGAAATAATATTTTGTTCATTCGCTGTATGTTTACTGTCTCATAACATGTAAACATAACAGTTACCTTTGACAGTTTTAAACATCATATAATAAGACGTACATATTGATTTTTTACTGAAGCATAATTTCGTGTATACAAAAAGTTGTGAGTTTCTCTTATTTTTCAACTATTCAGCGGGGGTATGTAACCCCTTAACCCCTCGACTTATTATTTATTTCTTTTCAATCGAAATCAAAGTCTATGTTGCAGTCAATACGTAGACATTGGAGAGTACATAGGGATACGATAAATAATCATGCATCACCTCCTTCTAAGAAAATAGAAATACCAAAGAAGTTCGAATCATTGCAATCGTAAAATAAATCATAGTACAAGGTATTAAGGAGAGAAAGTAGAACGACTTAATTTGCAGAAGGCGAGCTTGATCGGTGCAGGGTTGCGTTTTGTCTGCAAAGAGCATGACGAATTTGGACTGAAAAGTGTACGTGATTGCGTTAACTATGCCCAGGACTTACGCATGGTCATGGCCGTTTGGCAGGAGGTGGTCCCGATGATGGTGGCGATGACGAAGAAGGCAGCGTGCAGCTTGGTCGCCGACATCCCGGAGAACCGAAGTGGTTGACGATGCAACGAGCAGGTGACGGTTGTATTTCACGGAAACCTGAGTCCAGGGAAGAACCTGGAGGACGACGCCGACGCCTGCGCCGCCGCGACGCCACGCGAAACGCTCGACAGAGTGGTCGGTAGGTTGCTTATGAATATTGCACCGGAGCCCATCAAATCGCGATCCTTCATTCCCCGTGAATGCACATTGCTTACGTGGACGTTCGACTGGGAGCGGAGGCCGCCGGGGACAAAGAAGCCGGCCCCGATGTGACATCCTGCCACGCGAACGTCTTCCACGGGGCATCGATTTATCGGCGAAACCGTCTGTCTATCGCCGTTGCGACCAACCGCTACCAAGGATTCCGTACCCGAAGAAGCGCGACGCGCCGCATGATACGTGAGTCGCGAATTTTCCTTTCGTCTATGACTAACTACCGTGCTTAGGGGATTGAGGACTGCTGGGATATCGATCTCCTGAAATGCTCGTCAAGAATCTATGGGCTCGATTGTTCTTATGGAGAATTGAAATGTTTCGCTCATCGACTGCTAAACAGCTAACCCCCGAAACATCCCGCAAAATTGAAATAATTTTAATCTAAACCGCATAGGTGGATAAAGCTTGTCGCTAGGCTGCGGATCTTTATGCAAAAGCAAGAACTCCCAAATCAGATACAGGAAGCAGAGATTCAATGAAAACGTATTTTTGTTCGGAATTATTGTTAGGCAGAATCGAAGTGTTTAACACGTTGACTATTGCCAAAAAATCTCGAAAAATTACAGTAATTTAGTCATTGTAAAAAGTGCAGAGCTGAAGCTTGTTGATATTCTGCTCTATTACGAGCTCATGGAACTGACGATAAACAAAAACCTGATAAATAAGGGGCAAATAAACTAAGTTCTAGTGTATCGCTAACCCTTGTGTCGGCGAGCAGAACTTTCCACAATGTCCAATCAGTTCGCACACACCTCGGTCCTTGAAACCTTGAGCATGTATTTTTATGCCAAAAATGTCAATCGATATCAAATTATTCATAGCATCGAGATCCAAAATAGTTCCTTATTCTTTACATGGGATTTTTCATTACAGAAGGAAATTTAAACACAACCTACTAGTAGGGAATATTTACCTAAACCTTTATTTATTTAAGAGGTACATTAAAGAAAAGCATAATCCATATAAAATAGATTATAGTAATTGAAGTTATTGTAAGGAATGTGGTACTTTGATATGTCAACCTGGAGGAGGTACTCAACGTCAAAATATCGAGAATGCAATATATCATAGAAATGAAAAATTGCAATAATATTCTACTAATTTATTTCCTTGAGAAACGGTTCCTTGCCCAGCTTTTGCACAAGAGATATTTCTTATTCGACTGAGAAGAAACACACTGGCCGATTTTTAACAAACTTAAAAAGTACATTTCTCCTTCTTAACCCTCCGTATGCTATGCCGGAGTCATTTGTGATACGTCGTTGTGGGGATAAGCTTGAGCGATTGTCAATATGTACAATTTTATTCCGATATAAGATGACGCTTTTTATTTCGAAATAAGAAAATCGTCCCCCTTCTTCTTCTTCGTCCGAAATACGACGAAAGCGGGTCCCGTGCCATCGCCTTATATCGAAAGAAAACTGTAGTGAAATATCGACGTGGGTCACAAATGACTCCGCCATAGGCCTAGAACTCGCAGGAATCCGAGGGTTAAGATAGGAATTTCCAGTAATGATAAATCTCAAGAAGTAAATAGAAACACAATTTTATCCAGATAACGTCAAATGAAAAATAGTGTCCGGAAAGCATACATTCAATGAATAATTACGGTCACCTAACCGTTAAACCATGCAAACTATTGATCGCCTCATCCGGCGATTCTATCGCAAAATAGATAAATCGAGCTCGCGATAAATTTATATAATTGTAATTGTGAATAGACAGACCGGTATCAATGAATTAATCGGCGGCAGCCTTGTTGCAGGCGATGTCACACAGAGTTTCCGACCTGGTTGACCGTTTTCCCGTGCAATAAAATGATCGATACACATATTATTGATTCGCTGCACTATCCGTGTGCAGTCGCATTCGCTTTGGGAACGGGTCCGCGGATGTCTGCAATCTCGGGGTAATCGTTTGCTGAAAACGCCACTTTTCTAATCGATAATTGATTTTATCGCGTTGACGCCGAGCTGTGGAGCCCATCGGGCATTTTCCGTCGAGCTGAAAATTCAATCGGTTCCCCGGCGTGTCGCTATTTTCACGGCCAGGTGAACGATAAACGCTCGTCTGGATCATTCTGGATCGACGGATCGCTTCATCGGACCTGCAGGATTGAGAAAAAAAAACAATAAATGTATAGAGAAGAACAGAAACGGTGGAGAGCAGAGGGTAAAAAAAGGAAAAAACAAAAAGAAAGACACCGGCGATGATAGAATCAGTTTCTCAATCGGTGAATTCTGGCGCGACCGAGGGACCACAGCCGCACCGGGCATCACGTTTTCCCATTATCACTCCTGATCATGGTCTAAGGTTGATTAATTTCCATGGTTGAGGAAACAGTGAATCGATGATGCGCGGTCACAAAGGATAATGACGCAAGGATCGAGATTGCGGCGCAGATGTTCCACCGGCTGGCAGGTGAAGCGAAATGCTTCAATAATCTCGCTCTATTTTTAAATGGACTTCTGATGTCCTTTATGCGAGCGCAATCTTCGGGAACCGTTCGCGTTCTCGCTCGAACTGTGCAAAGTTTCGCAATTTGCCTGCGAAGCACCAGGGATCTTTCAAATAGCCGCTCGTGGATTCTGAAAGCTTCTCCGTGGATCATGAAAGCTCCTTCGTGGATCGTGAAAGCCTGAGCCTATTAATCCTGTGATTTTTGATTTCCAAGCACTTAGATTGATTCGAATGCATTTTAATATTCTAGTTTTAATTTGTCATGGCTCAGCTAAGATTACGTCAAGCTTGAAAACGTCCCAGTTACAAAATTATTAGCAGAAAATGGTGGTAACGTTCATAAACATCGATGATAAATATAGATTAAAGAGTAGAATAGTGTGAGAATCATGAGAAATAAATTATGCTTCAAGGTAGTCCATGTTCAATCCAAGTGGAAAGAGTTATTCGAAGTCAGACGCATTGGCCATGGCAGTTGCATGAGTCAATCTTGCTCGGAAATTGCATGATGCATAAATTGCGGATCTTTCTGTGAAATAAAAAAATTTCTGCATCAATTACAAACAGCAGCCAGATAAACATTGACTTCTCTCCTTAATTATTCTAATAAACTGAAAATAATTCTTAAGCTCCTTCTACTGATCAAAATTGCACAATTTTCTCATCACAAATTCCACGATTTACTGATAAATAAACTGTGGTTGTCCATACTAATGAAAATCTTTTAAAACTACACCTATAAAAAGATCATACAATTACATAATTTTGTATAATTTCTTAAACAATATTCATACAATTCTTCTTCAAAAGCATGTATATTTTATTGATACTTGTTCTAGAATAATTAAATAATTTTCGTTTGCAAAAAGAAGGGTTTGTTACCATTTCAATAAAAGAATAAATAGTGGCACACTGAAGAGGGCGCCACGTTCCACTTGCGCGTTAATCGCTTCGTTTTGATGCACCCATTTCGCCAGCAGATGTCGCCGTGTGTGCACCAAATGCATCTACGAAAAGACGAATCTCAATCGCGGTTCCACACGCTGCATTTCGCTTTATGAATCGACGCATCGTGTTGCGTCACGCACCGCCTTGCATAATACGCTGCAAGATCTTATCGCAACTTACGCGAATAAAGATTGATATGACCAGTTGCGGCGGGTCACTGTGAAAATGGTCGATAATACAGAAATCACCATACCATTCATTTAAATAAATTTCTCCCCTGTTACAACAATACCTCCTTGCTCAAAAGAAGTTCTCCTTGCACTCAATATTAAATCTCGATGAATCTTTTAATCGCATATATTGTAAACGACGCATAAGAACGGTGTCGACCCTTCTTGTCCCACAATGAAATGAGTCATCGCGATCATTCAGGCCGATAAACGCGCCATAAACTATTATTTAGGAACAAAATTCTTTGGACACTAAAACGAAACAAGCGGACGAGGTCTTTCTTGTTCGAAATTATTTTCTTTTATGCGTTCTGGCGTTTTATATTTATCCTGACAATGGTTTACATCGATCTTCAACGAGAGCTTTCGGATCAGGATTGTTTTATTTCACTCGTCATAAGTACGGCCACAAATTATCCTTCTTTCAACGTTTCAGGCTCTCGAGTGGATCGTAAAGGGATGTTTGAAAAATATGCGCGGAACGGCAGTTAAAGCGGCGGCTTTTCCGCCGCGCTGACGTATTCCGTCCCAAGGGGCTCGGTATATTTTTCTTGCATAATTTAGTTCACCAGACGCTGCAGTTCTTTTAATCGCCGCCAATTTTCACCCTAAAATACTGCTCCAGTTTCATGGAATATGGAACGAGCGGCGTTCGACGCTCCCGGCGATTTTTCTCCTCGCACGTGTCCCATAACCTTCGAGCCATAACATCGCGCCGAATTTAACCCCTGCAGGTACATGTCCTATTAATACTCTGTAAACTAAACTGGAACAAACTGGACAATCGACTGGGAAAAATAAATTTATTTTATAACTGGAAGAAACATAAATAATGAGAAAGGTTAGCTGTTGGGTCACACTTATGCAAATGTAACAGTAGCCCATTACCTCCGACTACAAAGTATTACATTGGGAACACTTTGAAGATTCTGTAAAAATGGGCTGAAACACTTTTGGATACATAGTTGCAATTACACTGGGATAATAAGAGATCTAGGCTACCACAACGAGGTTAAAAAGTATGAAAATCACTAAGGACTTCCAAGGGAACAGAAATAGCAAGACCAAGGTGATTTGTCGGTCATCAACACCCGCACGAGGGCAATTACCATCGAAGTAAAATGATTCGGGGCGATTCACCCCATAATTCACTTGGATACGATCTAATTTATACTGGCGCAGATATCGCGATTGCATTAAACCGAGCAGACTCTTCGGCAAACACACGCGAGATCGCGAGAGACAGAGAGAGAAGCCGGTCGATGGATACAAATGGGTACAAAGGACGAATTAACTCGTCCTCTCCGATTAGCAGGTTAACTAGCGTTACCGGGGACACATTCGGCGATAGGACACGGGGCCGTGTGCGAGAGCGGGAAAAGCGAGAGGAGATGCTAAGAGAGCCGACAAAGAGAGGAAGAAGAGAAAAAGCGGCGTGCAAAGAAGCGCGTGCACTAGAAACGAAACGCACGCGTCAAAAAGTATTACAATTTCACGCACGAAAAGCTTCGACGAAAGGTTCGTGGAACGCGAACGAGTGCAACGGATCCACGGGCGTGCGCTGGAGGCGTGCGGGTACCTCGGGTCGGGTCGGCAGGAATCGGACGGGTTCGGGCGGGTGGCCGAAATGTGGGTACAGTGTCGGGTAGATGGACTTTTTCGCGCAACCCGGCGAAAACGGTCCGGTACGTCCGTTCATGAGAGATTATCGTTCATGGAATCATAGAGGGATACAATTTAGAATGATCTACCCGCCCAGAGCGATGGAAGATGAGATTCGGGGATGTCGGGTAGAAATTCGGAAGCGGGTAGAACAGGGTAGAGGATCTCGGAGCGGGAGGCAGGAAGGAAAGGATGGAAGGTAGGAAGATAGGAAGGAAGGAAGGAAGGAAGGAAGGAAGGAAGGAAGCAAGGAAGGAAGGAATGGAATTTTATTCAAGAAGCGCACTAATGCGGGAAGTCCGAGCTCGGCGATTTCCGGACGCGATCGGCTGTTTCCGGCACGGCGGCCCTCCCGAACTAAACCATTCATTCGAGAGAGCGAGAGGCGATGGTTAGACGAGGAGGGGGCTAGGAAGGTGGGTAGGCGCGAGTGAAACGGTTTCAGGTGCGAGTGGGATAAACGGCCACGGGCGAACACGAGCGAGTGAATGAGAAAAGGACGAAGGGGAAGGGCAGGAGGAAAGAAGGAGACGGAAAGTGGCTAGGCGAGAGAGAAAGAGTAAGAGAGCTCGAGGGAAAGGGGGTGCGAGGAGAGAATACGCGAGAGAGGTAGGCACGGCCGATCCGAGAAGGCTGGGTAGACGGGTAGGTTGGCAGGCAGGAGTAAGAAAGCGAGGCATAGCAATACTGACTACATAGCAGCAGTCAGACTGGCCGGCCGCGCTGTAGTTCGCGGAGCACTCCTAGCGAATCGACAGCAGATGTGGCCAGTTAACTCGGCGCTGTGCGCTCGTCCGGAGTACCGTGGATTTCGATGCACCGACCGAATACGAATGCAGTGAACTCGCCAAGCAGCTAGTCAGCCGCCAGCAGAAGCGACAGCGACAACGACAACGACCGTAGCTGACGAGCTTTGGTGACCCTCTGCGTCGAGGGCCTCTACGGTGGAGGATGCGAGCTGACACGAGTCGCGACGACTGATAACGAAAACAGAGTAACACACTGGGTAGACAGACGGGGCGGATACATCGACGGCGTGCAATGGACAGGTGACAAAAGGTGTACGAGGGCTGCGCAGAGACGATCAATCGGATGGTGTGGACACACACAGAAGAGGAAAAGAAAAATCGAATGGAACAGTCGGTCGCGCGCCACCACCAAGAACGCAGTGACCGTCGTACCTGTCCGTCGGTGGCCGAAGACTTGTCCCGATCGCGAGTCGGTAGTGATGTGGCAACGTTGCCGGTGGTTCGCGAGCGGAGGAGTCAGTCGTCGCTCGACTGTTCTGTCGTAGTCCGTGTTTGACAGTGCGGTGCCGCTGCCGATATAACTCGCGAGACGGGGCCCGTCAAGGGCCCACGAGCGAAAACACCGCCGCGGTGTGTCACGATGACAGACTCGAAAGGGCCTCGATCGAGCAACAGCAACAACAACAACCGTAGCACAGGTATCATCCATACCGGGATAATCCGAGAGACACGTCGCACGTTGCTGTACTACGACAGACAGCCCGTGCTCCTTGTGTAAAATAGTTCACGGGAGTGGAGAGAGTCGATCGAGTTCGCTGGTTGGCTCTCGCGGGAGGTAGTAACAGTGCCGAGCCGTATAATCACAGTGTGTCGTTTTTTTTTTTCGTATCTCTCTCTCTCCCTCTTTCTCTCTCCAACACAAAAGAGTGAGAGCCGGTCGTCGCCGTCGCCGTCACCATCGTCGTCGTCTTCGTCGGTTGGTTACTTTAGTGTTCTTCAGCGTGGAACACACACCGGAGTTCCTAAAAGTGCGCCCGCGCGTTCTATACGCGTATACGGTCGCGTCTGGCCGAGCGTCGAGGGACGAATGAGTGCGTGAATCGTGACACAACACGAGCGTGTACGGACACACGGCGAGAGAAAGAGAGAGATAGAGGGAGAGGGAGAGGGAGATAGAAAAGTCATTCGGTCTCGTGTCTCTCTCGCTCTTTTTCTCTCTCTGTCCGCCACTCTCGCGTAGTCGAACTTTACGCCGTCGTACACGCTTCGGCTCCCCACCCCGTCGGCCGTGAGACTGTTCCTTTCTCCCTCTCTCTCGCGCACCGGGGCCCATTTATCTATCCCACACCAGTGCTTGTGGCAGTGTGTGTCTCTCTCTGTGCGTGTACATATATATATACATATATATATATATTTGTGTGTATATCGCGCGTCTGGCTCTCGCGCGGTCTACCGACATTCCGTTTCTCTGTGTGTGACTGCCAGGAGTTTTCACTGGCGCGACACGGCACGCGCGCACGCACGCACGCATCGGGCGCAACACACGAGACACACGACACGTAAACGAAACCGGCCGCTGCCACTACCACCGCAACGCGAGAAGGCAAGAGGGAGAGAGACAGAGATACAGAGAGCTAGAGAGAGAGAGAGAGAGAGTTCAGCCACGGGAGTGTCAAAGATCCGAGGAAAAATCACGGGCATGGGAACAGTGTGTGCCGCGGACTGAAAAACAGTGCGCGAACGACCGGTTGTCCCGTGTTACAGCCGCGCGGTGAATCTTTTTCGCTCGCCTCCTTGCATTTCGTCCCCGGTTTTCGCGTGTGTGTGCGCGCTACGGGCCTCTCTCCGTGTGTCCCTTTTACCCGAAGGAGGAAGAGAGGTTAGGTTAGGCTAGGACATCGCGCACGGACATACACACCGGTACACGAACGCGCGGCGCGGCGGTTCACACACGTTCTCTCCCTGTCTCGCTCTTCTCTTCGGTCTCCTCCTCCAACCCTCCCCCTTCCTTGTCTGGCGCACGCGAAGAGGAACGCAGCAGACACACGAGAGAGAACCGAGCGAACACCAACACCAACACCAACAACACCATCGCACACGCCAGCCCAGGACAATCGGGGAAAGAGAAGGAAAACACAAATGCCGATCGCCGGTGGAATTCTGGTCGCTGGAACCGCGGCTCATTGCCTGTCTTCCGCCGCTGGCATGCTTCGATTCCTCGCTAGACTTTCAGGTTAGCACGCAATCATCTCTTACAATGCCTCGTTGAAATGTTCCGCTCGTATTCCGCGCCGTTCTCGATTATACTCTATGTACATATACGTATATATATATATGTATAGTATATAAACTTGGCTATGTGTATGTGTCTGCCTCTGTACGCGTATGTGTGTGTGCGTGTATATACATTTTTTTTCTATGGCTCATTGGAAAAGAACGGTGCAGGGAGGAAGTGACGCGAATCGACGATACCTATCGATACGACGACCGTGTTCGCTAACGAGATAACGGTCTCGAGAGAGACCGATCGCTCTCGCGCGTTTGACGTTTCACGTTTTCGCCGGGTCCCGGTTTCCATGACGTTTCTCTCTAGACTCTCAAGTTCAGGTTCGTCTATTTCTCTCTCTCTCTCTCTCTCTCTCTCTCTCTCTCTCTCTCTCTCTCTTTTTCTCTCTTTCTCGTTTTCCAGCGTCGCGTGCCGTTCGTCGCAGGGACACACACGCGTGTCCACGCTCGTAAAATTCGCCGTTTTCTCTCCGGACTGTCGCCGCTCGGCTCTCGGCCTAGCCACGGGGAGAATCCGTGTGTGCGGTTTCGATTCCCAGACTTTCGAGTCGGTGCACCGCTACCAGCCGGCCCGTTAAATGTAAGCGCGTACAGCGGCGAACGACGTAGACAGAATAAGAGGAACAAAAACGGCGAGAGACGGCCTCGTTCGTACGCGCGCGGTATTATACGAGTTCTCGCGCTGCCGTGTGCCCCGTGTGTATCCCGGCTCTTCGCCCCGGACAGGATTGACGGCGTATCGACTCGGATTTCCCGTCGTGTGTCTCTCGCGTGAAATTCGCTACTCTCTATCCGCGAGGCACCACGACACCACCAACACCACCACCACCACCCCCTGTTCTCTGTGTCGGCTGTGTTGCCCCGTGTACTACGTAATCCATGTCCGTCGAGATCGCTCGCTAATACGGTCTCTCCTCTCGTGTTTCGCCAATTTTTTTTCACCACCATCGATCGGACAGAGCCGTCCTAACTCATCGCGTAGTTCGTGTTTGACGCCACAACCGAGCGCGACCCACGGAACAGAGAAAATGCGGTACGCTGAGGGGAATTGAAAAGATGAGGTACATACTTGCATCCAATTTCTAATTACATAAGACCTTTTGGGTATCTTATCTGATTCTTGTTGCATTGTGTACGAGAATCATTTGATTTAACAACTGTTACGTTAATGGGGGTTAGGGTATGACAATAGTCGTTACAATTTTCTAGTTAATTAACCCTAGATCGGATCTTTCGAGGATTCTATCTATTATATCGTGTAAAAGAATGACTTTATCCAACTTGGTTAGTAGGTGTAAAGCTATAGGATGCTAATGGCATAGAAACTTCTATACACAGAGACAGGTGTATGTGGGTTATTTCTTGTCTCGTGCACTTTTTATGCAACCGTTACACGTAACTAGACTGCGGACCTTCGTGGAAATTCTCACAGCGGTAGACTTTAATTTATACAGGAATTGAATTGCAGATTTTATATATTTTTTTTTTCTTATTACGATTTTAGAGAATCGTGGATTCTGTGAACGCATTATAACCGTGATCTATAAATAAGCCGGCTTAATCGCGCGATAGAAGCCAAGCTTATCTTCGATAACGATTTTCGGTAAACAGGAAGATACTATCAGTCGGAAGAGCTTGATAATCTCGTCGGTGGGTTCTTCGTTAGAATTACCTGGATCATTCGATTTACCTGGAAGAGTGGGCGAATTCGCGAGTCATCAAATTTCGTAGTATTTCGGGGCGCATTATCTGTCTGCGGTCTTGGACTGCACACAGTCTTTAGACTTCCAGGAAAAGATTTCGTTAGCTGCCATTAGTAGACTACTGATTTTATGCATTTATGGCAAAAACGAATAGGTGAAACATGAAACGGTTACGGAATTTAAGAGTATCGATAGATTATCATCAACTTGTTAAAATTGTTAAAGGGAGACATAAATTTGTATTTGGTTTCAGTACCTTGTAAATAATGCAGAACATTTTTGTTTAGATCCATTGTCTAGTCGTTGTTTTCATTGGCTGCGAAGTGCAAATTGGTGTTCGTCGTTGCAACACTGATTTTTCTCGTTGGAGTGTTAATTATCCTTCGGATGGCACAAGCATTGTCCTCGTTTTCACTATGCCGAATGTAGGATAATTCTTGAGTATTGAAAATATTAAATATTTTGGAGAATCTATTGATATTTGAATTTTGGTACATTCGTTGTCGGTGTTTTTCAACGCTTTGTCAAATGTGTGGAATGTTAACTGTAGAGAAGAAACAGGGGAACCGGTGTCTCGAGAGTTTGAGGTCATCGGAATTTTTTTTCAATGAAATCATGTTCCTGTTCCTACGCAACAGTAATGAATGTCAATCGAACGAGTCACGCCTCATTATTCATTCTTAATAATTCTATCAACCGAGAATTCTCACGGTGTTTTTATTAATAGCACCTCTAAATCGAATCAGTTCCTTCTTTTTCTGTTTTTTTTTGTTTTTTTATGGAAACAGCTATTCCTCATCAATTATACGCGGGCGTGATTAGTGTCGTTGAAAAGTATTCAATCACGAAACGTTCGTTAAGTGGCTTGCTCGATTATAAACAGAGTAGAAATCTTAATTTACACATCTGCTTCGCCCGTGGAAACTAGAATCGAATAGAAATGTTGTTACACGGTTCAATCAAGGAACAAATTACACTTCGTTCAACAAAGAGTTGGCTAATCAAGTGTGCTATTTACTGCATCATACACTGGCATCTACAATTCATTATATAATAAATGAACTAAATCATTAATTCATTGCTTGATACACTGTTCATTAATAGGGTGCGACTACAAGTCTTTAAAGATCAAATTTACACAATAGTTCATTTCATGCATTTCATTAATATTCTTGGTATCTTCACAGTGAACACTATATGTATTTTATCAAACAATACACTTCGCAGTATCTTGTGCGTTCGTATTTGACAAGGATGAACAAAAATCTGTAGTCTACTCAATATTCAAACGACACTGTAAAATGCATAATCGAGGGCTCAAAATTATTTATTTCGTCTTCATGAGGGTAAGACAAATCGTCAGGTGTAGTCATCATCGCTTGTAGATGATTAAACGCACAGGTCCCAATTTCGGAAATTAAATAAATCGTTTCAGCGGTTAAATAGCAATCGAAATGCCCGAGTTAGGGGAAAAGGGGGGGGGGGGGCTGATAAATGTTTAGGGGTGGGAAAAGGGGGCGCGAGGCGACGGGGCCCGGGTTTCTGTTGTCCATTAATTCATCGACGAGTGAATGAGCGTAACCTCTGCGGAAAAATCGGGCGCAGATACATCAAAATATAAATAGAAGTGTCTGAGACGGTCCGGCGCGGTGTGTCGACGTGTGTCGTCGGGCGCACGCTGTTCGGAGCCTCTCGAAGCCACCAAGAATGTAGAACCCCTCTCTCGAACTCGCGAAACCCGCTCGAACCGAGAAAATTCGTCGTCCAAGGCAGTGTGCAACCGTTTGTGGGATGAAACTAGGCACTCCCGGCGACTGCTATACCGCCCGAATAGCAGATCTAGTTGCTTTCCCGTCGAGACGAATATACTCGTCTTAGGCCTTTGTAAATTAACCCTCACAAGGCGGATGCTTTTCACGATTTCGTGGCAACTATGGCTAGATCCACTCAAATCTCCCACCACTTTTATTTTACACTTCTTTGAGATCAACATTGATTTGTAGGACCTGGAATAGTCAGGAGTTGCCTAATAGAAAATTAGAATTTCGATGAAACGTTTGTAACTATGGGTCTAAATAAACCCAACAACCACAATCGATTCAACAGAATAGGATCAATAGGATTTTTATGTGTGCCAAATTAAAAATTGGGAAACGACTATTTCGATCAGTTCCTCATCATTAGACAGTGGGTCTTCATGCAAAATAAAAATTTTCTCTATCGATTGCGAGAAGAAGAGAATAAAATAGAAAGGGATTTCCACCCCTAACAGTCGTGATACATGGAAACTAATAGGACAATGATCTTGAATTTCTCGGATGATTGTACCGTTTGATATTGGATCATTTTTCGCATAAACGCATGAAATCCGCAATCATAGACAGTGCGCCTGCCTCGCAGGAGTGGAGGGTCGATCGGCTGCGTTTTCGCGCAACGCGTGCCAAATAGAGATGATTTTAATGGCGCAGCGTCGCGTCGGCGTACGATCGAAAAGCGACGCAGCATCGTCCCATTATTTCGAGCACACTGTGTGTCTCCGAGCAATAAAAGGCGACAGAGTTCGCGTGGGCGTCGAACGGGATCCGAAATTCGGCAAATTTTTACCGGTTAATCGGTGCGCGCTTTGATGATATCGCCGCCGACGAGACGGTGGCGGCGGCCCGCGTAAACCCACACGAAAATAAATTTTGCGGAGTGTATTGCCGGTTCATTCTAAGGCGCATAGAATGATAGCTATTTCCGTTAAGGAGAAAAAAACCGTTGGGCACTGTCTGTCTCCGCGGGTTTCTAAAGATAAAGCCAGTCTGCAAGCGATTTAACAAGAAAATCGTTCCTACCGGCTTCTCTGCATCCTTCTATGCATCGTCCTATGGATCGGATCCAGCAACCGCCTCGAATAAAAAGAGAGGCGACGATGGAAACGTAACGGTGGAGGCAATCAGCGAAAACCGATCGGAACCGGGCAAAATGGCGACCGGGAAAAATGCGGTCGCCCGACAGCGCGAATCTATTTATCGAAGCCTAGAAAAATAGCAGACGCGGATGTTGACTCATTGTGCTACTCTCACTTTTTGCCGCGATTTCCATCGAATCTCTTCCACATATTTCCGCGCTCGTCGACACTGCGTGACGCAATGGATTGTGGTCGTTGTCGGTGACCGGTGATCGTGTTTTAATCCGATTAATTTTCCACCTGTGCCGCTCCGTTTTTATTGCATTGGTCATTGCGGGGATAGAAATTATTTATATATGGACCTCTAGGTCGCAGACAAACTCCTATGAGAAATGCTGTTTCAAAGAAGCGAGCATACACTATTTATTAATTATTAGTAGGACCTTTATACAAATTCTTATTTTTATACATAACTTTATGAACACTGAAGTACGAGAAAAATTTCTCTTATCCACTAAAAATTTTCTTACAGTGAAAAATAGATGAAAATATTATTAGTAATTATTAATACCCACGATTTCTTGCGTTTTAGCATCGTCGTTTCAATTACCCAACTAATTTCGAATATCGAGTACAAAGTTTCTGCTCATTTTCCCAGGATCACCGTAAAAGTTCTCGATCAAGGATCGATCTCGCAATCCGGATCAATTTCAAAGAAAAAGTTACACCGCCCGGCAGGATATATTAAATTAAACGGTGATCACCGTGAAATCGCGAACGGCCATTCGCCAGATTATGATACACGGTGTTCCGGTCAATCGATCGCGCGTCTTGATCGCACGTCTCGATCACACGCCGTTCATGATTGCTTTAGTGCGGCGCATGAAATTTCGCGGCATCGGACGTATTCGAGAGTATTTCTGTCCCCATTAGCAAATAGCACATGAATTATACATGGCTGTACGTTAATTAGCGGCGGCTGTGTGTTATGTGTCGGGTTTATCGAGTTGGAAAATTAAATGGTTCGATACTCGCGCGCGCGTATAAAGACACGCCGGGAACCAGCGAGCTCGCGGTATGCATCTTAAGCGGCGAATCTTCTTCGAATCCATTCGACCGGACGAATTTCTTTATCCTCGCATACTATCGCGTGAGCTCCTGGAAAAATTCGACAGCGTTCGGCTTAGCAATCGAGAAAATTCTCAAAATGATTCAACTTTCTCCGCGAAGAATCGACCGTTTGAATCATTATTCACGATTACAATGTGTTTCCTTTATAAAAAAATATATAACTCGCATAATTTTGATTATTTCTACTTTTAAAAAATCACACAAATGCCTCAAATACCGATAATTATGTATGCAAAATCCCAATGCAGATGATTCAGTAGTTTCTCTGAGAAAAATTCCTATCGTGCACTATAAATTGTTTTCTTCGAAAACATCGATCGTTCGAAAGATGCGCTACACAAAAATATATAACTCATGTAATCTTCATTATTTTTAGTTTAGAAAAATCATACATGTGCTTCAAACGCCAATAAATATGCGTGAAAAATCCCAGTGCAAAAGGTTGAATAGTTTACCTGAAAAAAATTCCCAAAAATTCGTGGGAAAACGGTCTCCGATAATCGGAACACTTAATGCGTTTGATTTAGATGACGTTTTCGAGGATTCTATCGAATCATGTTGATGCAACTGGTTGCGGGGCGAGTGGAATTCCTGGAATTCCGGCATTTAATAAAAGTCATTCTTCGCGGTTACATCCGGCGACGGTGCACCGCGCACACTGTGTCTCCGCACGCAGAATATAACACGCATTCAGCTCGCAAACGCGTGCACAGCGCATTCCCTCTCGTTACCTGTTATAATAAGGTCCACAGGCGTATAATGACTTGCATGCGGCGCGTAGTAGGGTTGCCTTGAAATAACCGCAAACAGCAAAATTGTAAGGTTGCCGAACATTGCCGCGCACACAATCAACACAATTCACGAACCATTTAGCGAACTGCAACTACAATAACAACGACTAACGCGAACAATAATATTCAGCCGAACCCGAGGATAATTAGGTAGAGAGCCTTAGAATTTAGCGGGCGAACCTCAAGTATAATCGGCCGTCTACCAGTTCTTTTATTATGGCGATTGGCGAGTGGAATCGGTCCTCGATCCATTTAGCGCACGCGAATGCAATGAAACTAGCGAAATGGAGATAGATAATGATTACGAGCAGACGGATTTTATGCATTTGTAACGAAAATGGTTGGACATAAAACTGTAGACATTAGAGAAATTGAATGGTGTTATACGACCTCCGACTTCCTAAAATTATTAAAATGATGTCAAACCAAAAATGATATGCATCGAGACAAACAGGGTTTAATTGAAAACAAGGTAATCATTTTAAAAAGACGAAAATATCGTAACAGTACTATTGTAACCTTTTGCTCTCGAATGGCGACTCTGAGGCGCCACCAGAAATGGCCACACCAACACTGAAACTGATTTACGTTCTTGAATTTATTTTTATACAATACTTAAAGTTCAAGTTCCGAACGAGTGAATAAAATAGTGAGAATAAAACCAGGGTCGATTTCATATGTGTAAAATGAAAAAAATATCATTTAGAATGTTAGATCGGAAAGACAATCTTGGTTTTGGCGTTAAACTAGCGTTGCAAAGGGTTAATTTCGACGGAGGCAGAACTCCGGCAAAATTTTGTAGATCAAAATTTCTATTAGCAGATTGCCTCGATCGGTGAGAGGATAAAAGAGTCCCATAGTGGACCGTCTCGTTCGATACCGAATGTCAATGGACTCGTTCGTTTCGGAAACACAATAACGTTTCTCCTTGTCTCCGATCGAAGTCGGCTGCACGGCTAGACCCGTTCGGCAACAATGCCGACGTAACGCCTATTTCTAAATGGACGAGTCGGGCGTGGGACTCGTCGATACAACAATGAGTACCGTTATTATTAGGTTTCCTGGACAAACAACGGCCACCAGTCGATCCCGTACCCCCAAGCCGAACCTCTTTCGTGCAAATCGCCGATCGGTCTGGGCCGCCTGGCTATTGTCCACAGGGCTACGAGACTTCGTCTTGTTGTTGTTTGTCGGGGCTCGAGGGTTTTACGAGTTTTAACAGGCTCTCTTAAAGGATTTCCAGCTTCTAACTCTCTCTCTCTCTCTCTCTCTCTGTCCTTTCTCACAAATTTTCCGCCGTTTTTCATTCAGATTTTACGCTCCGCGACTCGGCGAAACTCTTTCTGAAACGCCGGACCTCGAATGTCGCTATGAGAATGTTTTTGGGGCATTCCTCATCCGATTATGAACATCTCGGACGTTTATGTTCACTATCTGAACGGTATTTTTTGCTGTTACGTTGCATATCATTCAGCATTGCTCTGGTTGTTCACATATTTTATTAACATGATGTTTAATCAAGGTTGGTTCAATGTCTACTGAAATACAAATTGAATTGAATTTGCTAGAAATATATTATAGAAAATCAAAAGCGTTGAATTAATCCCAGAAAGCGGAGTTAAATTACATAACTGCAATCTTAAAATATGTAACTGCAATCCGCTAATATTCCAATGTACAAAATCCAAAAAATAATCTGGAAATTATCTTGAAATGAGCTGTAATAATTTCCGACACGTTCAGCCAACGTTCCAAGCCACAAAATGTAGAATAGTCTAGGAAAATAATAAGAGAAAAGAAATGGACTGAATGAAAATTAATTCATCCCACGAGTTTTCCCATGGTCGACGAGCTGAATGATCGATTCCGTCTACCCAGCAAACCCCCATGAACTATGCTGACTGTGTACATACCTATCGTGGCCGATCTCTTGCTATAGTGAAAATCGTAGCTCCGGGTCGCATACGCGACAACACCCGCTGCTACCTGCTTGCCAAACAGTGGCTCTCGTAAAATCCACTCTGGAGAAAC
Organism: Halictus rubicundus; assembly: GCF_050948215.1. Lineage (NCBI taxonomy): Eukaryota > Metazoa > Arthropoda > Insecta > Hymenoptera > Halictidae > Halictus > Halictus rubicundus. The sequence goes on from NC_135152.1 coordinate 4,435,196, forward strand.
CACTCCTCGGCAAGTATTTTCCTTCCACGTGTTCCCAGGTTGTTTACTGGGCCCTTCATCCCTTTCAGAACAACCCTTGCTTGGTTTGTTGTCTCGGGGAACGCTCGATTTTACTTGGAAGCTGTTTATCGAGACGAATCGAAGTCATTGGATGGCAAACAGATTTTGTTTGGGGGTACGTGAAAATTTGTTTGAACTACACCACTACACCACCCCTGTAATGGTACTCTTGTATTTACACATTTACCTATACACATTTTCATTGTTTGCCACACGGAATATTAATTAGAGTATTAAATGAAAGTTTTAGTCTTGTTTTCTTTGATTCTTTGAGGATGATTTTTATAGAAAACGTTAATTGGAGTATTAAACTTTGAATATTGTTCAATTTTCTTTGACTCTTTTTTCCCGGTAACTTTATAAATTGTCTCTATTTTTCCAATTTACCAGAGAGAACATTGACTGGAGCATTAAATTGCTAATTCAATTTTTAACCTGTACCTAACTCTACAAATTGTCCCTATTCGCTTAGATCAGTGCAAGAATTTATTTAATAGACGACTGCATGCTGCATCAATTTAATTAAACACAATTATTCGCCCGCGTTTACAAATGAATTATTGCAGTAATGTACAGAATGTACAAAATTTAATTAGGACGTACGAGATGCAAAAATACGAGAACGTTAACAACCACAATGAATTTTGAATTCTCAATTTCTGCTCCTTTAAGCTTGATTTTGTTGCATTGCTATGATCACTTGTTCGGTATCCAATAACCGTACAAATAAAATAAGACTTTATCTTAATGTACAAAATAGAATATGAACACTAAACCTATCAAGATCGTTTCAATTGAGTTTTATTATACTCTGCAAAAACGAGTCAGTCTATTGAACAAATTCCCGTCTACGAAATAAAAGCATTAGCATCACTTTCTAGCAAAGAAAGGTAGCCGAGAGAGGAGACTTTCTAGCAAAAAGAAGCAGAACATGAAGCTCATGAACATACGAAGTTCTCGAATATTTTGTCTCGAGATAAGATCGCGGCGAACGCCAACATTATTACTCGCTAAAATCGTTTAGAGGTTCGTTTTCGACGTCTAAATACTAAAAGAAAAATTTCGGGCATACATACATACAGTACGAGATGGGTAAACCCGTCGGACTCATTAGCCGACACGGCGCAATTAGACCCGTCGGCAACAACTTCATTAGCATAGTTCTCTCTCAGTCGATCCCCATCGACGATTTTCTGCGATGCTCGCGCGCGTGCAGCATTTGACATAGGCGATTTAACCGAGACCAGGAAGCTAATAAACTCTGATTCTGTTTTAATTGATCGGCCCCCGCCTCTCGATTCGATTAAATCCTCGGGGGTAATTATTCCCTGTTATGTGCATCGAAATAAAACGAGCTCTCCATGTTTTTTGTGTGCGAATCGAAATCGACTGGGAAAATTAAAACTAATTGCGTAGGTGTGTGCCGATTTCATACAATTTTTATTGTACCATGCGATCAATAATAGTAATTCTAATAATTGTAAAAGACAAAATCACGAACAAGTCGTTTTAACCCGTTTGATAATTCTAGCGTTAAAAGAGTGTTTTTTCTGGATAATATTAAATAAAAAAAGGACGTTCCTCAAGAAACATTCAGTTCAATTTCATCGATTTCTCAATGATTCTAAATTGTCTAACTCCAGGAAAGTTCCTATTCGATAAGATTCGACTGAAATGGAAAGAATGATCGATTTCTGCCAACATCGTCTCCGCAGGGAACACAGAACGACTCTTGATTAAATCCTCGGAGCTTCCTATTTGTTTTTGGGGTCAACGAGGGAAAGGATAGTGAATGAAAGACCGAGTTCCATTGCAGCGAGCATGAATGACAGTGGCCACTCATCCTGACGGCGTTTCCCAATAGAATTCCCGGTGTCGGCTCGTTAATGGGAAACACGTGTCGCGCGTGAAAAATATTCCGCGCTAACTTTAAAAATAGAGAACTCGCGGATATGTGCAACGGCGTCGCCGCGCGATGGTCTACGTGTGTGACACGCTATTTAATTCTCGATTTCTCAAGGCCGTTTTACTTAATTTCTCACCGGCTGCGCATCTAGGGCTATGCGATTCGACGGTGAAAGCAAATCCGCCGGTGTCCCGGTAAAATCCGTTTGTTTAACGCATCCAGGCCACTATCCACCACCACAACGTTCGTCATTATCGCGTATACCAATCGCCTTGAATTTTTAAAAAATTCTACTTCTCCCTTAATTGTACAACATCGAGGCTGATTCGTTACAGTCCAAGAACAGCATTCATTAAAAATATGATTTATTTCTTCTGAATCTTCTAAAATTATTAAAGAAATCAAGAGACCCGTAGCTTCTGTTTGTTTCAGTTGATGCAGACAATTTTTAGTTCGCATAAAAGTCTCCAGTCTACTTATGGTAATATTCGATTATAGTCTACGTTTGTTAATACCCACTTCAAATGTCGAAAATTTTGTGGTTGTTCTTCTTGAAAAGTACAAAAATGACTTTCTTGTGCAATTATATATTCATTTCATAAAATATGTGCTAAAACCATGAAGTTCAACAACTACAACGTTACAGAACATCATAGACGATTTTTAGTACAAATTCGGTAAATTCTGTTTTATAATCTTGATCACGAGAAAAGAAAGGTCTAATGTCACAAGGATTCTAGTCAGCATATCTGTGAAAGAAATCGCAGTCCTTAATGGTCAGTTCGCGGTGCAAATGTGCAAGTCCAACGGACAAATTTGATTTCCGTCGATTCAGGGTCTAACTACAAGGTCCGTTCCAAGATTATGCAGTCGCATGAGAGTTTTTACATTGTACTCTTGACGTGTCGCTATGTACCAGTGACAGAACCAATTTCGACCCCGAACTTTGTTTCGACCCCGGAAAAAGTCAATATTCGCCGAAGAACAATGTGTCACGAGCGACTCGCGTGATCACTAAAAATTTTTTGGCTCACCCGGGAGGGAGGGTAGATGAGATGATAAAAGGAACGCGAATCTTTCCTCGCGACTGAGAAAAATTTTTTCGTAGAAACTACAATAGTCGCCGGCCTGCAATCGCTTGGTGGTAGTCACGCATACGTGATAATGTGTATTCCAGGACCTTTCAAAGTCTGGCATAATGATTCGGCGTTTCGGTAACGTCTGGTGAAGATTTATGCTAATGCGTTCGTTTCTAAAGACCGATTGAAGAAAGGAAGAAAAGTACGACGAAAAGAATAGAGTAAAAATTGTTCATCCTGGGCTTTGTCTTCGAGAAAAAACGAACAAAACGAATGTTAGTCAACATTCTGATTTACCATTAAATAGCCAACGTATTTTCTGCTTAATTTTCCCAAAAAATCTTCACAACTGCAACCGGCAAGGTGCGGCGAAAGTTCGAGTCTCCCTTCGCCGAGGAAAATCGCAAATACTCGACTCACAAAAGGGAGGCTCCGACAATGGGGTTCGGAGGTCTTCTAGAATTTCGTGATCGCGATAGGTAATTTGGCATTAGCGTCGTTTTAACGGAGAAAAAGCGGCGCCGGTTCGAGGACCATAATTCACGCGGCGGTAGCCGAATAGAACCGGGAAGGTCCACTGCATCGAACGCGCGAGCCTACGAAAGACACACGGACGTGCACACGAATGCAAGAATTTGCATAACTTCACGCTGCAGGTGCTCGCTGGCGCATGCATAGCAAGACGATTCTTACCGGGCCGATCGAAACCTCGAGGATACGGCCAGAGTCTTACCGAAACACGGTTTTTGTCCTTCAACCCCTTAAAATACCAAGGCGGTGCCGAAAACTTCATGCTAGATTCAGAGAACACCCCTCGTTTCTTCCAGTTTCAAGTGCTTTTAGTAAATTATAACCCCGTCTGCAATTTTATTCCTCAGCTTGTTATTGAGAGACATTTTATTCTTCAACCCCTTATAAAATTAAGTTAGTACCAAGTAAATTTATATTGAATGTGGAGCACGTAAATATCCTTCGTTTCTTTCAATTATAAATTCTTCTGGTAAATCACCCTACCACCAATTTACCTACTCCTCTATTAACCAGTTAGATGTAGTTCAACCCTTACAATAATTTGCAATATTAAATTACTACCGAGCAATTTTATACTTTATTTGGCAAATGCGAACATTCTTTATTTCCTAAAATATAAAATTCTTTCAACAAATTATAATTCTACAATCACTTTTGTTTCCTCCTGGTTACCAAGTGGAACATTATCCTCCTATTAGAAGACCCATCGTGCGTTTCCCCGAACCATGTTACAGAACAGAAATCAAACACACGAGGGACCACTGAAAGATGTCCGATAATAAAAGACGCCCAATATTTTCGACCAGTGGACTTATATTTGTCCCGAAAAACAATCAGCACCTCCCCTCGAGTCCGGGTAGGCAGTACAGCATTCATCGACGAAATGGCTCGCATTTCATCGTCCATTGCGACAGCTCCCCCCGAAAAACTAATCATTCCCGCCAAATCACCACCGTTCCTTTTCAACCATTCCCTTTTTGTGCTCGGATGTAATTCCGCTTTGAGAATAATGGCGCCGGTCACTCGATAACAGTTCACCCTGTACACACGTGGCGCGACAACTGCTTGAGGGCGCGGGGGTAGCGAAGAAAGAACAGATTTCCTATAGAGAAAGAGAGTGAGAGAGAGAGAGAGAGAGAGAGAGAGAGAGAGAGAGAGAGAGAGAGAGAGAGAGAGAGAGCTTAGAAAACGCGGTGGTTTTCGTGCCTCGCTGAAATCAGGCCGCGACGATATATCGTCGCTCTTAACCTCGCGATGCCCTACCGCACGAAACTTTATTTCCACGAAGTGCCCGAGACTTCCGCAACCCGACGCTGGCACCCACACCCTCGGGACTCCTGCAGTGGGCGCAGTGCACCGCCCTCGACCCCCGATGCACCGATGCAACGCTACAACGCGTTTCGCATAGCGCCGCCGCCCTCAAACTTTGACCGCTCGCTCACCCTCTGATACCATCAATTTTTCCGTGGAACCCTTACAGTCCTTAGAGCATATATTTACAAATAAAATTAGCAGTTTCTGTGGATGCAATACGACAAACATTTAAATACTAATATCAGGCTCACTGAACATACTTTTATTTAAAAAATCGCAGGAAACTGCAGCAAAATTAGTTTCATTTATCTTTTGGCATGGATGGTTTTAAATATATAAATACTAAAAATTGAAATTAATAAATAAAAGAAATTTTATACTTAACGGGTTAAAAAAATCACAGGAACATACAGCAACAATTGAACATCATTCATGTCAAAGTAGACGCACGTTCTTTCTCAACTACAGTGATTTCCCTATATATGTCGTCAAGGCCTGGATGATAAACGTCGCGGAATTATCCCCACTGTCGTGGGGTATACTTGGTCGCCGAGGAGTGTAAATATAACACGGTTCGAGTATGTCTCCTGGACGATACAAGACGCTGGCAAAACCCGCGTCGTTGACATATGTCGAGAATTCACTATAGCATAAAACTACAAATATTTTCGCTATTAATCGCAACCAGCTTTACCACGATTCCCAAAAACTTCGTTCAGGACGTTAACGATCCCACAACCTCCTCGTTATCGGTGACCCCATGTTTCCTTTCGGATACGGTGTATGGTCTCCCATAAACAAACGATAGAGACATTCTCTGCCGGACGCGGGTGCCGAAAAACGGCCATCGGGATGCCCGTGCGTGTCGTTCCCCTTTCGTTGACGGCAATTATCCTTGGAAATGATAAGGCCAAGTGGCTGAGAACATCGCCGCGGCTCGTAGGAGAGAATTTAATGAGCGACTAACGACGGGGACCGTTGGTTCTCTCGCACCGAAATATTAATAAGCCCCCGGGACACGTATCGATACGTTTTCACCCGGCTCTGCGGCATGGCGATGGTGTGGGGCAGCGTTTAATGAGATTATGGACATGGTTTCTTCGGTGGGCCCCCGGTGATCAAGAGATCCGCAGACGCGATCGAAGAGGATTTCGACGGGGAAAAGAGAGACAGAGAGAGAGAAAGGGCCCCGGGGATAATTACGGCGCGGCGCGGTCCCTTTTGTTGACTTTGGAAATTGCCGGCCGGTACTAATGGCCCGGGGCCCTTACTCGCAGGACATCAATCTCGGGATATTAGGAGATATCTCGATTCCGATCCGGTGGTTAGCCCCCGTCGCTCTGTAGCTGTTACCGTAATTTCCTGTAAATTAAATGTAATTTCTGACCTTGTTTCCTTCGGCTCTTGCGCTGCTTAACGGCGATCTTGGTTCACTTCCCGTTCCTCTGAATTATTGCGCTGAGATTTTGATTTTAAGCGTACCTAGAATGCGAAATTTTGGAGATGTTCCCGCGATTTTCAGCAAATTTATTCTAACTTTTGACCTGGTTTCCTTCGCAACTTGTGTTTCGGTTTAACGGGGGCGTTGTTCCGCTTCTACGAGTTAAAGAGTGGCATTAATAATAATTCTTTTAACAAGTTCATGATTGAAAGAAAGTGTAACGGACTAAACATAATTTAGATTCGGAGCATGCACTAGTGTTAAAAAATCAACGAAATGTAAAATATTTGTGATTGTTTTAAAATTTTCCTGCTGTTCTTTAAACAGAAATAACTTCTGGTAGAAACAGGATATTTATATTCGGTACTTAGTCTTGTAAGCTAGCTTTAGGGTGTTTGTATTTGCATGAACATCCTCCATTTAGTTATAACACGCTCGGCTCGCATGCTAAGTAGAAGTGGCGGGCAATAGACAGACACGTCGAACAATTGAATAGGTGCTTCTTATTCCCTAATTAAAATTCCCTCGTTCAATGAACGTCTAATTTTGTCGTACACTATCTATTGAACGATGCTTCCATTGAAGGAGCTACTTTATAATTAACCATTTTGGGTTAGTAACCAAATTTCACATCCTGCCTAAATTCATTGCTTCTTGCCTTATAATTACAATTTTCTCATTCAGTCGATATCAATTTTATTGTACACTATCTACAGTTCATTGAACGGCAATTTTCATTCAAGTAATTGTTTTATTCGAATGAAAGTTGTGAATCTATTAGGAAAAATTCTCCGGACACCGTGTGCGTGGCACAATGCAGTCCAATATGTCTCCCTCTATTCTCCAGCTGTATCAGTGCTTCGAGTTAAATGTACCGGGCGAATAAATATCGATAACGGTATATCAGTGACCGTGGACTTTGAAGTCTATTCCTCGAGCACCGGTCGCGATTGCAATCTCTCCGATAATTATGATTGGCTCGCTCGATCGGATCTACTATTCCATTTATTATTCATATTTCCATTGCCGTCTAACTGCGTACAGTCTCCGACTAAAACTAAAATAAACAAATTATTCCCGATATCTATTTTCACATGAAAAATAAGAAAGAAATAGAAAAGATATCTATAATAGCCCGGAAGACTTTTGAGAAAATTAATTGCAGCTTCTAGCAGCGCACCTGCGCGCAATTCACCGGCATTGAAATCTCCGGGATCGAAAACACAGTCGCACGATCCATTTCCCTTGAACTCTCTGTCTGTGGGCATATTGTTAACTCTCGCGTTTTGGAAACGGTCATGTCGGGACGTGTCTCGCTTATCCGTCCCTTAGGACGCTGAACAGTAAAAATAACAATGTACACGGTGGCTGTGAAACGTCGATTTCACCGTGGAAGAAATTGATGAGATTGAACCGCGGAGCATAAGAAGAGCAGGTTCGCTTTAAGGTATGTTCGTTTTATCGTATTTCAACAACTTTGAGCTATGCTGTCGATGCATTATCTCGCTTTGTAATTGGAAGGCTTATCTTGATTCTGGAAACTTGATTATTGTGCTCCGCTAGGTGTGCTAACGATTCATCATTTGCTTTCAACAATCTCGTAAAATGATACGAGGCTAGATCGTTTATTCTGTTTTGTGGCGTCGGAGATCATTGAGCAAGGCAGGTGCGCGTTGCAATTTTTGCAGTCGATGGTTCTCTTAATTTATCGGTATTGTGAGCGAGCATGGAACGTGCTGCAGATTTTTATCGTTTTGTAAGAGTAAGGATAATTTCTGTAGTCGATGGTTTTTTAATTTATCAATATGGAGAACGATGCTGGAACTTGCTGCAGACGGACTGCACCGTGCACCGTGGCCGATCGTCTGTCTCTTCCGGTCGAACCGGCGAATCCTCGTCTCGCGAAATCCCCGCCGGTGAATGTCAGTGCCCTTATTTTCGCGCTTTTAAGTAGGATTCTATTTACGCCCAGCCGGTGCAGTTTTTAGTTGCCGGGCTATCTTTGTATAGGTGAATCGCGCGGAACACGAGTATAGTTGTCTGAGCGAAAGAAGAACGGCACGGCGGCGCGACGCGAGTAAAGGAGAGAGAGAGAGAGAGAGAGAGAAAGAGGGACAGGGACAAAAAGAAAGAGAGAAAAGGAGAGAGAGACACGTTCTCTGGTAGACCAAGGAAGAAACAGAGAAAGGGAGAGAGAGAGAGAGAGAAAGAACAAGGGGGAGAAAAAGGAGAACGAGAAAGAAAGAGAGACGGTCTTACGAGCGTCTCGCGTCTACGAGCGTATCCCGCCTTGCCGGCGCGTATCCAGGAAGTGACGTCAGCCGACGACGTTCTTATGAATTAATTTGCGGAAATCAAGCCTCCCACCTACCCCTTTCTCCGGCGTTCGCCGGCGCACAGTACAGATCCTAATCCTTGCGGTTGCGCAATCCTAATACCGCCCACGCGCGCACGGGCAAAAACTGTGCGCGCTACTCTAAACGCTTTGTGCGATTGCGTTCGTTGCCTGATATCCAGCCGGGCGAGTAGGTGCCGATTGATCTGTCGTTTGTCTTCGCCTGCGCCACCGTTTTTTACCCTAATCGGGCCCTTGCACCTTCGCTATACTTCCACCCAACGATCCTGAAGAACAAACTCCGTTTCAATCCGCGCCTCCAATTTTTATACGATTCTCTTAGTACGGAATCGTTCGACCCCACTCTGCAATTATTTGCGCAAATGTGCCGGGCTTTTGTGCGAGTTCAAAAAGTTTTCTACTACTTCTCAACGCGTTATTAATTTTTTATTAATTTTGAAGATATCATTTTTCGTTTATTCTACGGTCCAGAGGATGTCTTAATAGACTCAACATTCAATGATAAACCAACAAATTACCCTCAACAACGTAATCTAATAATTTCGTTGGGGATTATTATGTGAAAGAAAACTTTTGCATTTGCTTTTCTCATTTGGTTCACCAGAATTATTGAAAAGCCTATTGACACGTTACCTACCGGTGAATATTTCATAATTTTTACAATTCCATGGACCATAGCTGAAGACTTTTTAGTGGATTTTTGAACAGCAACAATATTTTAAGTCTCGGACCAAGTCATCCCCGGTAACATCATGTAATAATTTCGTTTCAGATTACAATGCGAAAGGAGATTTGTAAGGTTCCTTTTAGTACGGTACAACTACTGAAAATCCTATTAGTAGGATTCCGGTAGGTAAAGTGTTAATTTACTTCCGGTAGATCCACCGGACCTGTCGATCACCGATTTTGTTCAATTTTCTTCCATCTTTCGGTGCATTTGTTCATATTTATGCAAATAATTCGTCACATCTTTGTAAAGCAGATTTCTTTGAGATCGGCAAGAAGCAGAAGTTTCCTAGTGGATTTTTTCCCGGTTACATCAACCAGTATCGACAAGATCGTCGCTCGGGGCTTCCAGGAACCGATTTTGCATCGCAAATCGCCGAGGACCGGAGACGTCTCGATCTTCTCGCCGAGCTCTCTCGCGTACCTCGCCGATGAACAATACCTGCTGAAACGCGACGACCGTCTATTTTAAGAGCGTTACCGAACCAGACGTCACCGGCCCCGTGATCGTTCGCCTCCGAAAATCCTACTTGCTCGACTAGAATCGACTTCTATTCGAGAATCGATAGGTTCTTGGTGTACAAGACGGGGTTGTCGGTCTCGAGTCACACCTACGCGCTGCTCTTCCTAGACAAGGCGGATAGGAACGCTGGATTGAGCGTAATTAGCGATGTGCTTGTTGATCGTGTTAATGCCAGGAGAACCGGAATGGGTTCAGTCGCTGTCTCAGGGTTCGGCTTGAATCGGAGTCCATTTGTTAGGATGGTAGCGAAGTGGAAGAGTTGCTTCTGGAAGAAGGAGTTCGAAGGAAATGAGCATAAGGATTAGCTTGATTGCAAAGTCGTAGGCTTTGGAACTGAAACAATTATCGTCCGGAAGAAATGGTAATCGGTTCTCTAGGTCTAGGCTCATTACAAAGTTAGGGGCTTATCAAACTGAGACAATTAGCTCAGTTTTGGCCGATCAGTTTTCTAGGACTAGGTTGATCACAAAGTTGTGTGCCTTTAAATTTAAACAATTAGCGTTTGAAGAACGTGATGATCACATTTCTAGGATCAGGTTGATCACGAAGTTGTGCTCCCAATGGAGTCTCTAGATGAGTCCAGCCGCTGTTCTGGAAGTCTTTGAAATCAGAATCCACTTCCGTGTCCGGTCGAAGAGAATGAAAATATCTAGACAACTTCCGTAGGTTGTAATAGTTTCAGTATATCCAGCCGAGGTGCTGATCGACGCAAGAGCGAATAACAACTATGTTAAAGTCACCATCAACCTACAAATACAGTGGATAAGTTGTAACTTGAATTCGAAGACAAGTAACCGGCCGAAGTGCTTTGGTAAAACTTCTTCCGACAATGGAGCATCCATCATAGACAGTAATTTAAGGGCGACACACGCTCCGCGAGGATTAAAAGGTTCTGCTCGTGACGAGCGCCGACTGCAAACGATCATTCGCCAGTTAATAGCTTTTCTCGGTACTAAATGGAGGTGTCCAATCACTCTAGTCCTCAGCTTTGTGGCTGATACGTCTGTAGGTGTGTGACGAATAGACCGATCCAGCTTCTTATTCGGAGTTGAACGTCGGGCACACGTAGGTGTTCGACGAGTAGATCATTCTAGTTCGCTGATCAGGGTTGCGCGGACATTGGTCGTTGAAGTCTGTGCTGAAATACCGTGGTTATTCTTTCTTTTATTGGCACATTGTGGAGCGGCTCTATAACATAAATCCGTGTGACATCGTTTCTCTCGTTTGTTGTGATACGGTGATGTTAATGTGCCTGCGTATGTCATAGTCAATCTCTCTTTCCGACCGGGTCATTGATACCGAACGGGCCTAGATTTGTAATGTTTCAATTGCTCAATCTCTCTAGCCAATGAACAAATCCTTCGATCCCTTCCTCTGTTTCGATGGACGTTAAACTGATGTTAAATTGAACCTTATTCATCTTGGACCCAGGGTTCATCATTTGATCATCGTTATGCAACACTATTATACAAACGAATGAAAATTGAATAAAGCATCGCGACTGAGTAACTGTTCTGATATTCGATCAGTCGTGTTTCCCCGTTTAGGTTTGGGACAGTGGAGGTTCTATTTTATTATGTGCATGCTAAATACTCTTTAAAATATAATCTCTGTGATTCGCCACGCGACACCCGGTATAACGAGGATCAGTCGAAGAGAGCGAGAGAACAGGGTGGGAGGTCGAGTCGGGGGTTAGAGTACAGAAGAAACAGCGTAAGTTAGAGTAAGAGAGAGAGAGAGAGAGAGAAGGAGAAAAGGATCAAGAGAGAGAGAGAGAGAGAGGGCGGAAGAGGGACAAGGAGGAGAGAAAGGGTGCGTCGAAGAAGCGAAAAGTAAGAGGCAAAGGGAGCGTGCGGTCTGTCCCCTTAAGGAGGGAGCATAGGCAGGGGGTGGTTCCTTTTCTATGGTAGCCCACGAAACACCTGGCTCTCCTGCTCTGTCTGCCCCACGCTACCGATCTTCGTCATATTATCCTAAACTGCATTGGCATCCCCCTCCGGTCCTAAGGGCCATCTTTGCACGTCAAGCCGGCCTCGTTATGCGCCGGACAAAATATCTATATCCGACAGGAGGCGACGTGTTCTCTCCTCTCTCCATTGATCCAGGTGCTCTCCGCAAGCCCCCCTAAACGCTCCGCTATCGGTCCTGGAATCGGATCGAGGCCCGAAATCCCGGATTCTTTCACCCCGTTCGAAACCCACGACGAAAATAGGTCCGCGCGGTTTTTCGGTACTCGGGGCCTCGGTTCAATAAAAATATCGATCGAAGAGATCGAACGTGCATGAGAATCTGTTCGACAGGGCTTTGACCGTCTAGAATTAGCCTTCGTTCGATTTAGGGTGGTTTGAAAGCTTATCTGCTGTGCGAAGATGCGCCTTGTTTGGAAAGTTTTGTCGAGACATCAGACGATTGTTTTGCGTTAAGGTTTTAGAAACGTGTTTTGTATCATTTTGTCTATAGAGTAGAATTTGTTGAAGTAAAAATACTTGATATTTTAAGATTTATGGTCCCTTGAAGGGAAGCATCCACGGGCAAGAAAGAAGTAATACTTTAAGGGCGTCAACTTATTTGTCAAGTCGATCAACTCTGCAATTTAAAAAGTAGTTAATATCCATTTTTAAAAGTTCTTTCAATGTTTGTCTCGGGCTAAGATAAATATAATTATTTTCAAGATAACTTTGTCAAAAAGTGCCTCGCAGCTTCCTGAAAGGAATCGTCTCGATTCGGAATTTCTGAACATAAATGTTCACATTCGCACAGGAACATTGTGTCGTCGAAAGCGCCGTTTTATCGCAGCCAGGGCTGCTCCGTGGGAATCCTTGTAGTCGGATGATGGGATCTTCCGAGAACCACGATCCTTAAACACGTATATCTCGGCTGGATGTCCTTTGCCGAGGCGATCGTGTCCGGGGACCACCAGCGGGCCTCTCTCGGGCCCAGTGTTGCCCAATTTTTCGCAATCTTGGGCCCTGGACCACCGCCCCTGTCCCTTTCAGCGTGTCCGCCGCTTCACAATGACCGTCTAATATTCTTATTATCGAGTGGGCATGGTGCTTTCCCGCAGATTCGCATTGATTGAGAATAATGCGATGACTCGGTCGAAAGTCGGACAAAAATCCCTCAAAGTGATGTGGAGGATGGGCCCGCCTGGTCATCCCATAAATCGCGTCGTTTACCTACCCTTCATGCATTGAACGGTCCACGGGAAGATCTGATACAGTTGAGATCTCGTATGAGAAATATTTTGTGAGCGGTTGATTAGTATCGATGGATGAGGATGCCGCGAGGAATATTTTTTAATGTACACATCACTGACGGTAGTTTCAGTGATAAACAAAATGGCCGCAGTGGTTCTCGCGCAAGTTGGTCGAAGAAACTCGTTGAAGAAAATTGCTCTACGATAATTACTCTTTTTTAATCGAGGTTTTTTGTAGTCACGGTGACTGGAGGATCGGTCGGCAGCTTCGTGTGCGTTCATGAAAGCGAAATCGATATTCCTGGCGTAGCGGCGATCGATCGGAGCCACCCGGTATAGAGACGAGCAACGAACACCCAGGAGCAGAGTCCTAGTGGCTCGAGCCCTGTAATATTACACCGGCGGACTTTCGTGTGCACCGGTTTGCGTTTCTGCGTGCGTGAAAGACGCCACCGACGCTTGTTCTTCGTCTTCGTCTTCGTCTTCGTCTTCGCGTTCGTCTTCTTCTTCGTCTTCTTCTTCGTCTTTGGCGTAGACGACCGCGACTTCCCGTCGCGGCGCTCTTCATCTTCGCCTGTTTCCGTCGACATGTGGAATCTTTGACTTTCGGACAGCAGAAAACTTTTGATGTTCTTCGGGGTTCGTAAGCAACCGTCCATCCACATCTTTGTTCCTACGTCTTTGTTACAGACAGTAGTCAGAGAAGTGCAGGTCCAGGATAACACAGTGTGCAAATGTCAGGGTAATTAGTACAGAGTAGGTAGTAATTGATACGATTCAAGTCTAGAAATTCATTTTTATTGTGACGCATTGGAGTAAATTGGGACTTGTCGGCTGACGAGAAAGAAATTGCTCAGAAAAAGGATTTTATTATCGTTTTGATATCTTTCAGAATTTTTGGAGGGTACAAACAACCCCCAAAAGGCCAATAACAGTTTATTTTGCTGTTCAGTAAAAAATCGTACACCCAAAGAATTGAACAGTGCACTTATGGTAGAATATTGTTTTAATTTTTATTAAATTGTCTTGGATTTTAATTTTTTGCTTTATCTGCGATAGTCTTTTATAGTCGACAACAACGATCGCATAAAATATGAAAAGCAATTTTTAGAAGAAACGTGAACGAAAAATTGTTTACTTTTGAGCTATTTCTCAGAAAAATAACGCACCTACGCACCTCGGGTTACGAACGATCGATATTCTCGATGATCAATGACGACTCCCAGTGATGTGCTGTGACCAATGATGATCGGAGTTGGCTAAATTGCCGGGGAAATTAGCATGCCTGCCGGCAGACGTCTCGTCGACGATGATATCATCTTTTTTATTGCGAGAACTGCAAACTGCTGACCTATTGCACCTCGCCGCCTCATTACTGCTGGAACGTTTGGCTGGCAGTTTGCACCTACTTTGCGCCGTGAAATACTAGGTCTCCCGATAATCATCGCGGCTATAATGCTGTCCCTTACATTTCCCGTACACGGTATTCCTGTCTTCCGTTCGCATTCAACGACCGGCGCTCTTGTAATTACTGTTGGCAAACTTATTCGCGCTCGAATCGCTCTTTCAACTCTCTTCCGATACGAAACTCGAGACTTCAGACTCGCACATTTTGGTAGGAAACTTGTAAAGAAACGTGACGTTTCTTTATTATTTACTTAGGCAGGCTGTTACTGCTATTTTTACGATTACGAAGATTTTAGAGTGATACTGATTATCCAGAATTGACACTAGAACTATCAAGCTCTAAACGATGTATACTCCCATGGAATAATAACAGGATTGAATTTATTCGGTTTCATAAGATTTTTATGGTAACATGTACCGAAATGAAAAATTATACTAAAAAATATCGCAGGAAAATATTTCTATAACTTCACGAATTGCGAACTAAAATATCTGAAATCCGTCATTTTGACTTTTTTTTTTTATTTATTTGACCAGAGTTACTATTGCAAAGGGATTGCACTGGGCTCTTACTAGGGATTTTCTAGTGAAGGATTTACACTTAACTGCAACACTAAAAATAATGACCCTTGATTTAAGATTTATTTCGTCGAAGTTACTGTTACGGGGACTTTACATTTACACGTTTATACGGAGAAGTTTTTAACGGTTTCTTTAGTCAAAGTGGCTGTGTAATTAATCGTTTCTCAGCTGAAGAATTAATTGCGTGTTCCGTGTAAAGGTCAGACGTCCTGCAATGTAGAGTTTCTCTCTAATTTATACGAATCGAAGAGTGACTTTCGTTAAGTTCAACTTCTCACCTACACCAAGAGTGTTCCCTTGTCGACCTCAAAATGGCCTCCAGGTTCGCCATTCTTATCTTACTATAATAGTTTTCGGACGTTCAGTGCATCCACTGTCTACTTTGCCAAAATGCTTTGCCTCTGTCGCAAATGCATAAAATCCATTTATCAAATTTTTCTCGAGCTATGCGAAGAGATTATTTTTTTGGCGAGGGGAGGGAGAGATGCGGTTAGGTCAAGAGGTTGACACGGGGTTGCTGTAACGAACCTAAGCTCGGGCAATTAAGAGGAATCGGAGACAGGTCGTCCAGGTGTCGAAAAGCGCCTCCGAGGAATCTAACGTTCCGGCCGAGATAAGGTTTAATTGCATCACGTGCGGCGAAGCCGTTCATATGCTTTCGAGTTAACAGCTTCGCCATCAAATGTGGCGTTCCCCTTCGGGAACAAGGTATTTCGGGCTTTCCTCCGGCTTACAGAAGTAAAGATAAACGTTATCGTATCGTGTGTCTTTAAATCCTTGTGCGAACGTAACCGGGATCGAGCTTCCTGCGGCGCGGGCATTTCGAAAATCGCGATCTACCTACAAAAGCACCAGTAAATCACTCAAACATGCTCAAAACTATCCAAACAAGAAATCTTCATCAGCCTTTGATCAGGAAAAATGATATTAGCAACAGTAATTAAGCTGATAAGTAGACTTGAGAATTTCTTTCTTTACTCTTTCTTTTAGTTCAAATTGCAGCCACTCACTTTGCAGTCCTACATACATAAAATTTGTAGTCTACCGATAGATTTGCGTGACTCAAGAGATCTGAATTGTTGCTCGTATCGCAATATTTATTATTAAAATGTTACTCACATATGTTGCAATACTATTACCTCTTTTTGTGACTAACCCAGTGCAATAAAGATTATTATTATTGCTGTGAAAACGATACGATTTTATGAAAAAAGTAAATACTTTTCATTGCTGTCTCACGAAAGAACGTGTCGAAAGAGCGATAAAATGCGTCATTAAACATACGCATTGCAAAATTATTCAACTTCATACAGCAATCTATCAATATTGACTGTAGAATTTTTAGGTTTTCCCAGAAAGAATATTTCAGGCTTGTCCAGAGATTAATAAATTCGTGATGGTCTACCTAAATCGCAAATAATGAAGCAACAATTACTGATCAACGTACCAAGAGCTTAGAAATAATTCTCCATTAAAAGTCTCTGGTCAACAATTTTATTTCCCGGTTTAATGTTTCTCTTCATCGAGAGCGGTTCATTTCCCCAGAGTACCTTCACCGCCTCGCATAAAACAATATCATCGACACGGGAAGGAAAAATGAAGGCGCGCGAGTTCGTGCGAATCGATCGTGCTAATCGAGGACATTTCCTTATCGCGTGTACGTACCGAGCCGATCACGATGTCCCATTTGCGAGCGTGTCGCGTAATTTTCCGCGCGATCGGGAAACGCTGTTATCCGTGGCGGCTCGTTATCATCGGATTCCGATCTTCGAACCACGTCCGACCGGTTCTCGTTTGCGCCATTTCCCTCGGAACTTCCCTTTCTGCACCCAGGAGACGCGATCGATTCACGCCCTTCGCAAAATCCACATCCATTTCAAAACCAACTGCCACAGAGATCTTTCAAACCCTTTAGAATCTTTTGCAAATGTTTTCCCATGAAAACCAACTCCAGTTTCCGCTCTATTTTTTAATGGGAAGGAGTCTTCGAAAAAATGAATTTATTGATGTAAGAGTAGCGGCTTCGGGCTTCAAAATGAACGCAAGCAGACTGTCGTGCGATTTTTTTTCGCAAAACTACAGTAGTCTAAAGATGGACGATTTTTCAGTGAACGTTTGGCGATCTTTTGGTTCCATATTTTTGCCAACCCTTTATTTTTTAACAGTAATTAGTTTAACACTAGATATTTACCAAATAGATTGACCCAGAGTTCTAGATCTTTGCCATTTTTGCCATCACTGAGACGATGAAGACTTTGCAGAAAATGATTACATGAACCCATTTAGTTTGCAGTAAATGTTGCGTTTGTGATTTTGATGAAGAATTAACTGACTGAGGTCTATTTTGGAGGTGTTTCCAGGGCCATGCTTGAGGACGAGTTAACTCGTCCTGGGTTAACAGGTTAGTCTGAGAGATTGGATTGGAAGTTTGTTCGAAGGTTTGATTTGAAGGGTGATAAGGGCGAGGTCCGAGGAGAGTTATCGATGCCGGCTCCTCTAGAAAAGGCAGACCGCTAGAAAATTCCAACATTCTTCGGGCTTCCATATCCATTTCGAGTTTAGCGAGAATCGATATTTGGCGTGGTGGCCTTCGTGGTCCGGCCAGGGTGCAGTTACGCGCGCGTGTCGCTTGCACTTCGCGTTGCCGCACTCGGCGCAGTTTATTCTGAGCCTGAATTTTAACACTTCGTTCTGCATTATTCATTCTTACGCCCACAACGTCGATTATAAATTCGCCAAATTTCTGACAATTTTATAGCATTAAGGAACGAAATACTCCGGAAAACTTTCGTCTATTATTGCTAAAGAAACATGATAATATCAGTAACACAGTGATAGTCTTCAGAAAAATAAGAAAAAATTTCTACCATTAAATACCGTAATAATGAAAAAATGTAGTAATGCAGCAGGCACAAGAGACGACTTAAAAATCGTTTTGCTAGTAAGTATATTAATGAAAAGTGAAATAATGCACTGCTGATACAGCAGCGTTAGGAAAAATAGTATTGAAGTTATTTCTACCGTCACGCACTCTAATAAAAATAATAAAATCATTTGTAATGCAGTAGTCTCAAGGAAATTTTTCATTATTTTCAGTAGGATGTGTAATGGTGGAGGTCAGGCTTAAAATTATTAAACAATTTCCACCAATCTGTACCTTAATAAGAATTGAAAAGATCACACGACTATTACAGTAGCTCTTAAAAAATCATCTTAATTTCATCTCCACCTTCACAAAAATAGTAATAATACTTCCAGACTAAACCTCTCCAATAAAACCCGTTAAACCAGTTTCTACCAATAATAACAAAATTCCGCCCAACAAAAACTAAAATAAATTTCACTGACACGGTAGCCTAAAAAAGTATCTCGCCACTCCAATCTCGATCATGAAGCGCCTCCAAAAACGAACCTAACCTCGTTCGTAAAATGTATTTTCGAGCGTGCCCATCGCGAAGGGTGCAAACATTAATCGCAGAGCTTGCGATAAACGAATGCGAATAATTCGAAAATAGAACGGCCAGCATCTGATCGCACGGTCACGAAGGGCCAACTCACCGGACTGTTGGCTACCTAAAAAGGGCTCGAAGGGTGTACGGGGAGGGGAGGGGCGGTTTTCACCCCAAGAAAATTGAATCGGGCCGAGATACGAACCGGAGAGGTTGAAAATCGGTAGCTATCTGATCGTCGAGGTCATAAATCCGGCGCATTCGCATGCGGCCTATCGTTTCCCTTTTTTAAATTCGAGATTTATCGATCGCCCAAATCTGTCGGGGCCCTCTCTCTGTCTCTCTCGCTCTCGGAAGAGAGGGCTACAATGTTTCACGCGACGACCGTAAAAGCTTGCCCCCATGCATAATAATAAAACGTCGAAGCCCGGGGAAATAGAGAAAAAAGGAAGCAAGCAAGCACCGCGCGGAAATGTCTGCATTAGCCATCGGCACGAGACAGATCTTCGGCAAGAGATTAGGAAAATTTACGAACCTGCCTCGGTCGTCGTTGTCGTTACCACGCACCGTTATCGATCCGTTAACGGAAAAACGCTGACTAGCATAATGCTCCCGAGCAATTAGACTGCAAAATGCACTTTTCAAAATTCAGCGCGCCGGCACACTTTGATCCGCAATGGTTTTCGGCACTCTAGACACTTATCTGATGGCTGAGGCAGACCTAAACCGCCCTTCAGGTTTTGAAGATTGTGCTGTTTGCTCCCTCTGCAATTATGTCACTGCCATAATGCAGATATTACCCCGTTTATGGCGGGCCAGGGCTATATTTTGTCTGTTGCAAAATACAGGAGCCATTCAAGAGTCTTTTTTTTTCTTCTCTAATGATTTCAGAAGGTCGAAAGAAGCATATCGATACTTTTCAATTTCTTGAATATTTCTATTGTTTCAAATTGCAGTTATGCATTCTTGTCGTAACTACATAAAATCCTCAATCTAGCGACGGTCAAGGAATAAATGATCATTTCAATATAATCCAACAAAATTTCTCGTTAGCTTCTCATTTAAATAAAATTAGTAGAAACTTTGAGCCTTGCTTCCCACAAAAATTCAAGCTGGCAGAATTAGTTTATTTGCCAATGCACGCCACGCTACTGGTACGGTCGTATAGCACAGACCTCGCACACACAAGCTTCCCCGAATCGCAAAGAAGGCGAACAAGTATCGCGATTCAGCTGAAATCGTCGTTAAATAGCCGAAGAGGGTTGAAGTCGTTCCATTAAACATTCTCTCCCCGCGAAACCATCAATCACGGGTGATCCACGCAACGCTGATCATAAAAATTCATGTCCTCTCCCCGATATTTAAATACTAGCCAGAAGCCCGAGTGCCTCTTCATTAATCAAACTTCCACGTTCGAAAATTACTACGAATCTTTTCGAAACAGTCTTCGAAAATCCGTTCTCGGCGCTCTTAAAACGATCAAATCGAGGGGATGAAAGGATACCGACCAAACTGAGCCAAATAACATTGAAATTATCTTCGGGCAGTATATTCGAAATTATACCTGTATTTTAGCATCAGTGGTATATTGTGTTTATTAAGAATTTTGCTCGAGTCTTTTGCTTTTTATGTGGTGCATCTGGCCGTACGGTGGTATTTATGCAAGCTTCGTGCACTCCGAGGAAACGGTTATGAGAGTCGGGTTCTACAGGGTTGTTTTAGGTGGAGCACAATTTTGTATAATTTTACTCCGTCAGACAATTTTGAACTATCTTTCTTGAGACAATTTCGAACAATTTTTAGTTGAATAATTTTAATTCCTGTAATAGCAACTTTTTAACCGAGAAGTTTAATCAATAAGTTAATTGATGGTTAAAGTTCACCTCAGGAAACCAGAAATTTGTATCTTCTTTTTTTATGTAACACTGTAAATTTTGGCGATAAAATACCGAAAAGCCAAGTTTCAAACCTAGGATATCACTAGTTCAAAAGTTATGCGTGTGTAAAGACGTGCAGTTCTTAGCGTTCGAGGTAAGGGCGCCGCCATGTTGGTATGTAGTGACCGTCGAGAGTCGCTTAACGAACGGAGCCGCTAAATGGCACCGCATGCACGCGGTAATGCTGAAACTATTAATTTTCTTATAAATTCAACGGGTATCTCTTTCACTTCATTTTGCCATAGTACCCGCGTTATTAAAAGCAGACAGTAGATTTTATGTGTTCATGACAAAAATGAGTAGGTGCAATTTAAGACAGTAAAAGAATTTCAAAATATTGTTGTATCATTTCCAACCTATTGAACGTATTAACAAAAAGAAAAAGATAAATTTCCGCCGAGTGTCACCGAACAAACTCGCAAAGTCAATGCGTGTAGATGAAGGGGAGAGTGAGTGCCACGATTTTCGCGACACGGGAAGGGCAGATTTGCCACTCGGCGGCGAAAAATGCGCGGATTTCGATCGCGTGCGGCCAGGCCGGCATTCTAGCGGTCTGTCTGCGGGCCGCTCCTTCATCTCGTTACATTTATAGACTTACGGAGAAGACTTTCGTGCCTCCGAGACACGTCTCGGTTCTCGGGTCGCGCGTGTCTCGGGCGCGTCGCGACGCCGACGCCGGCTCTCTCGCATATTAGTCATCGTCCATATTTCCGATTAGCGAAACCGGCCGGCCGGCCTCCCACGCGCCAAGAATACGCTTCTCCCCGGAGGAAAACCACGCGAAACCACCGGCCCAGGTAGATCTTCGACCTCGGCGGTAGAGATGGGACCCCATGGGTTTCTGCGCCACCCATTAAACTAGCAACTGGGTCAATGGCGTGGTTCGGAACCGTCTCCGATTTATGACTCGGTGATGGGGGTTGGCGCTTCCCGGGCCATTTAGCTTCCAAAAGTCGTAAAAAGTCGCTCCGATAGAGTATACTGATGAGCAGATTTACTCAGGTGTCTGGGTCGTTAAGTGTCTCATTGGACACATAGTTGTGACAATACTGTCTAACCAGACTTGAAAATTCTTAACGCGATTTACTATTGAACTGTCGTTTGAATTGTTTACTGAATTCTTCTGAATTACTTCTATTTTTCTTTGTAACAATTTTTAATCTATGAATTGATTGCAGTGATGTATATGAAAGAAGAGTGTCTGAAAGAACACTGTACGTCACATTATAATTTAAGGGAGAACTGTGTAACACGGTCCGTCCTTCTCTTCGAAAAGCAAATATTAATGCAATAAAGAGAAAATGTATAGATTCAAAAAAATTTGAAAAAGTCCATTTTTAGAGATTGTTCCGTCCGAACGAGGTTACAAATCGTCTGTGCCAGTAGATGGAACGAAAACCCAGGGGTTAAACACAGGATTTGAGTCAGAAAATATTTTTGACCGTTTTTGGGACAAAATGGACCACAGTGCTATGTTGGCCACCCAGGAACAAATTGAGGGGGTGCGAAGTTTTTCGGAACGGCACACCGCCCTGGAATCCTTCGGCTCCTTTATACTAGTGATGTATACCTGCCGCTGCCTCTTTTTCTTTCTCTCTCTCTCACTCTCCCTTTTCCTCTCTTTCTTACTTCTTCGTCGATTATTACCGATCTCTGGGCCGACGAGGTTGCCGATTGGCTCGTTTCGAGCTTGACGGCAGTGTTGATTTGAAAGACTGTTTATGGGATTTCGGTGAACAGATTAGAGTCGATCCCCCTTTAATGCTTTTCAATGGAAAGATTAAGTAGTTTTTACCGTCTTTGTTTTCGGACTGTTTGATGCTTCTGGTTTGATTGATCCCAACCCTTCCCCCATTCACTTGTTTGCTTCACCCCTACGTGAACATTTACAAAAAAAAAGAAAATAATTCTAACATGCTTTATTTCTGAAATGAGATTCTATTTTCACTTGATTTTTGAGAAATTTAATTTAGAATTCTTTAATTTAAAATTCATAGTCAATCGGTACCACTAATGACACTGTAAATGGCAAATTTTCTTTTTTTAAAAAAATATTTCGGCGCCCCAATCGATCAAGCTATTAATAAATAAAAACAAATAGATTATTGGAGATTCAAACACAGCATACGTTTTAGCCATTACAGAAGCGATGACAATAAAATCTCATTAACGAGTCTAACACTAGGTTTACGAAACACTAAAAGTGACTATTTTACATTACTGTAAAAAAGTAACAAGAATGTATCTATCTAAATTCTTAGCCATTTTTTAAATAGTATATATACCCGAAGAAATTTGTTGAACACTTCGTTTCACCTCTACAATTTCAATAATCTTAAATTGAAAATATTGGGACACGTCCGGTACACCTAATAATATGATTAACACCTTAAGCGTACAGAAGAGATTAGTCGAACGAATTGTCTTTGTCAGAAAAAGCGATCTCAGCCTCCGCAAGCAGCCGAGGTGCCAAACAAACGTTGTCCCGACGAATCGGAGAGACACAAAGCGCGCATCTCCCGTGAGAATTTTCTCAGACGTGCAACCTTGCGCCCGTTAATTTATGTAAAACCGATGCGCCGGTCTGTTGCCCGTCGGAATACCAACAATGGCGCGCGCGATTCCTCTCGCGCGACTTCTCGTTAACAGTCGAAAGGCACGGGCCACGGCCAGCCCAGGGGGCAACCATAATTTTCGCCCTCTATGTTATTAACATTATCGCTCACGGGCCTTGCACGGTCATTGCGGAGGAATTATAAGATATACACCGATAAGGATTCCTCGGCTTATACTTTTCGGGGTTAATATTCATGAGCCGAGGGACTCCGGCTGGATAGGAGGATCGAGCTTAATCCTCCCTCGATCGATGATAGAACTCCTCGATTCGACCCTGTGCACGAAGCGCGCCGCATTTAACAATCCTAAGAGACCACAGTGTTGCAGCAATAGAATATTCATTCTCCGTGATTACGTTGAACGCTCTGATAAGAAGAAACATTATATTCAATTTTATTTCGACTGCACAGTGGTTCTCATGATCGATCAAAGAACCTTCCAAGATAGATTGAGTTTTTTAAAATTATACCAAACCATTTAATTTTTTGGGCAAGCTAGATAAGTTTACTAGATTTACTAAATTTATGGAAAAGTTACATTTAGTTCGTAAAAGATAAAAAATATTTAAAAGATGTTTGAACATTCTCAAAGGAACAAAATCGGCATAAACATTTTTATAGCAGTAACCACGCAGAATTATATCACTTGCGTCAGTTATACGTTTGTAGAGTACAGAACAATTGATGTAATATTGGTACCTGCTTTTTATGTTCGAAGCCAGGATTATAGCCATTTTTAAGAAATGGAGACATCTGTCAGTTTTTTTGGTTAGTATCGACCGTTCTTTATGCACGTAACCGCCAGCACAAATTTTGTATGCTTCGACTGACAATGAGTCACAGTGGACGAACTTGTTAAGCGCCTTCTCGTACGCGCGCCACCGATTAGTATTAATCCCCGAACTGTCCTGGGAATGATTCCCCTAACCTGTACCGGAGCCGGTTTTAATAGGATCTCCTGGTGATACTGAAGATGTCATTTTTGACCTGGGGGGTCAGCGAATTCGCATTGTACGTGATCTGGAGAGGAGGTTCCACACATTTTGCAGACGAAAAACGTGTTAACAATAGCGTTCTTAAATGTTATTTAATCTTGAAAGAAATGTTCCTTTGGTCTTCAGCTGGTATATTGAAATAAATGGATACATTAAAAATATGCGTATATTTAACTCTCTGTAGAAATCTTTAATACACAAGCAGTACTAACCATAGAAATTGCATTATTTAAAAAAATTTCTGCATTTTCATGTTGAATACTCTTAAAAATTCCTCTTGGAAACGATTTCCTTGGCTCCATGCAAACTGTTCGACAACTACAACGTTCGAAATAAATTTCTCTCTATAACTGTTATTAGCGATCGAAATAAATTTCCCCCAACGATAACATTTACCCACAAGAGAACAAATTTTCGGTTACTTATAATCCTTATTTGTAATCAATACGACATTAGGCGATGAAATGCGCGTTATTCCAGTTATAACAGTTGTGGTCCCTGTCTAAAACAGCAAGTCCCGCGTTTACGATCGCTCAACAAAGCAATTCCCGTGAAAATGAAATTATTTCTGCATCTTATCTCGCGAGGATCCGCATATTCCCACGACTTACATCACACTCGGCAAACCGCGCGACGTCAGTTCCTATTTATTCCCTCTGAACAAGCCCGGCTACGTAATCAATTACATTGTACAAGACAAAAAGACCACGGAGAACACGAAGAAGAGGAGACGTCTGGACGGCAGACGAACCTCGTTACCGGTCCCGAGCGAATCATTTCCCGAAAGATAGCCGTGTCGGGACGATTAAAGGGGGAAGCAGCCCGAAAATTCCAGTTCACTTTCCGGCGGCAGCTCGGCCGTTCTCTCATTGCAGGCACAGTACTTTTAATTGGACTTCCGAGAAGAGAGGAGAGGCGGCCAAGCCGCTCTCTCGGGTCCAAGGTAATTTGCTTCTCCTTGTTCCCTGCGCGTTTGCGAGGAGAAGCGGCTCGTGGATCCGCGGTAGGTTTCGAAGGTATGAAAAGTGTTTCAACAGAGAGAGAAAGAAGGAGAGAGAGAGTGAGAGAGAGAGAGAGAGAGAGAGAGAGAGAGACAGAAAGAGAATGAGAAGTTAAGGGGGCCCCTGGTTAAGGACCTAATCTCTTAAAGACAAGGCGGATTATTCCGCCTCGTTCCGCTCGCTCCGAAGAGTCAAGACTCCCGGTGGCTCCCTTTAATTTTCCCGCCGTCCAATTATCCCGGCATGGCCGCCTCGTAGCAATATCCATCGACGGATCTATACACACCGACCGATCGGACGTTTCAACGACTACTCTCTTCCACCCTGGATCCTCTCTCCCCCTCTCTCTCGGGATCCACAGCGCCAAGGATCTATGCGCGTCTCTCCAGCGAGAGTCGCCCCAATGCGTCGGGTATCTTTTCAATTAATTGCCTCGTTATTCCTGGAGAACGTGTACCGCAGGGAACCAAGTCTTTCCCTGGACAATTGTCCTCGAAATCAGGCTAACTTCCATGGGCTTTCTATACTGTCGAATGGTTCGATTCTTGGGTTGATCGAACAAAGAGAAAAGGGGATTGAAAGGTTCATGAAGGATGCCAGTTTTTGATGAAAATGAATTTCTTCAGGAAAAGGGACTCGTGATGACTGAACAGACAATATTCTGGATGATGTCGTTGATCGTTAGACTGCGGATTTGTATGCCAACTGAAAATTGAATACGTCAAGAAGCAATAGCTGCACGTATACTTTTTCTGTTAATAATTTCAACAAGTCACGCTCATTTTTGTCAGAATTTCATAAAATCCGCAGTCTATCAATCATACACAGAGAGTCTCTGCATACACTTCGAAGGAGCTCGTCTCCCCGAAACGCAATCGTCCCAAACAAAAAAAGAGAAAATCCCAGTCCTGCAAAAATCGTAATGGTTCCCGCAGGATCAAGAGGGGCCGCAGCCGACGAGGTCTCGTTGAACCCCAATTACCCACGAAATTGTCCGAGACGACCCTGTCGAAGTGTCCAGTTTGATCGGGTCCTGTCTCTCCACTCGAGCGCGGCAAACGGACAAGAGAGACACAAGAGAAGATCAACGACGCCGCCAGAAAAAAAAAAAAGAAAAGAACAAGACTAAGAAAACCAGAAAAACCGATCCACCAAGTCCGATGCATTAAAGTGCGTTGCGGCGAATAATAGCGGAAAACACGAAGAGGGAGGGGTAAGTCCTCGAGGAGAGCTGTTTGGCGACGTTTCGTAGCCCCCGTCGAATTACCAAGAGAAAAGCCTAAACGGAAAGTAGATTAGGCTATTGAATTGGGTTACGCGGACAATGCGGAATAATAAAGCCGGCACATGCCACCGGTGCAGCAATGCCAGCAGCAGCAGCAGCAGCAGCAGTAGCCAGGATAGAGAGGAGAGAGAGGCTCCCTTTCTCGCAATCGGCAAATGAAACGGAATAAGAGGATTGGCTCGTCGCCAGTCATCCCGAACAAGATTGGCCTAGGGGGTGGCCCGGTGGGGACAACGAGGGTAGAAACGAGATGAGATGGACGAAGAAATGAACGAAGATTGCTGCCTCTCCCTTCGATCCTCCTTTTTTAGCCCCGCCGCTGAAGCTACCGCCTCCGAGAGCCAGCCCCCTTCTCCCCTTTACAACGCCAGTTTTCGCTTTCTTCGAGGTCGCTGCATTGTCGCAGCTCTGCACCGTCATAATGGACCTCGTTTGTCTGCTCGACCTGCCCTGGACACTCTCAGCTAAATGATTAGGCGCTGATCTGCCCTCAAATCACCATGCAGCAGCAAACATCGCTGGATCCTTATGCGGGGCCTATGACAATAACCGGGGGCCTACATATTTTTCATATATTATATTCCATATTCTATTTTACTAGAAAACTGTCAGTCTCTCAAAAGTAAATTAATCTGTGATCACCCGAGGATATAAATATCAACAATAATTTTGGTAGTTTTCAATCGAAATAAAAAAGAAATTGAAAACGGTTAACCCGTTACCCTGGTATTCGCGTAAGGGTTAAAGTTGGGCACTATCCGTTGTCATTAGACAGTTGTATGTTCGTTTGTCGCAGCATCGGCATGTCGGTTTGCAAAAGTACCATTTCTCTGTGCACAGGAATGAGTCGGACCAATAAAAGAAATCAAATAACGAACTCTCCGGTTCTTCTGGAGCTTACGACCGATTCTCGCGGCCTTTGTGCCCTGGTGTTCACCGGGAGACCTCGTTGCGTCTCGCGAGTACCCTTTTGATCGAGTTAATAGGGTCCCCCTTTGTTGGGGAACGACGCATTGTGCGGTTCCTTCGTTAATGGCATCGCCGATGCACAGACTTTCCGGGGCTGAAAGCTAATTTCGCTTGAGCCTCCGGTTTCTCGGATTTGGAGACGGATTTTTGGATTGGCGCTCTTGTTCGACTCGGTTTTACCTGGCCGAGGCGCAGTTGCTGTAGTTTTGAATATGCTGGTCGATGTGTGTGCTTCCGTCGAATTTGCGGTTTCGAGCTTGCTACTCTTTTCAGTTTTGTAACCGAGATCAATTTTGTTCCTTCATGTTCAATCCGGTTGATCCGCCTTTTGGGGGATAGAGTGCCGAATGTTTGCTACGAGAGATTGTGAAAGGGGTCATTTGTTGCAGAGGGTAATCGGTTGGCAAGTCTTCATTTATTTATCGACAGGATCAACCATCTTCAAACCACTTCAAGTATCACCACATTTAAGCAGGACACCTTGTCCCTCACCTAAAGAATATTTTTTCTTGTACCTATCAAAAGATGTAGAGCCTCGAAAGTGGCATCAAACTTTGTCATTCCATCTTTAAAAACAGACATCTTTAAACTCTGTCAAGCAAGTCTAGACAGCTAGAATATCCTCTGTAGCTTCAACAGATCTGTGACTTCAAAAGAAAAAAAAGCATGAAAGACATGATCAAACGTCTTCAAACCACGTCAAACTTGAAATCTCAACAAGTTCAAAACGTGCATATAAAATATTCTTCCATGCAGCTTCCCCGTAACTGCACCTCCGAAAACAGCATCGCACGCAATCAACCATCACATCCCACGATCCCATCGCAATTTCGGGGCTCTAAACTGCGTCCACAAAACACGGTGCCTTTGCCCAGCATTTTCTGGCCGCGTGACTGCTAATAGAGCAATTTCCCGGGTAAATAAAGCAACCCTCGGCGCATGATCCCGAGGCTAGCCATTTATGGTATCGAGAGATAGAGAGGGAGAGGATCGGCAAAAAACGGAATAGGATTATCGGGTAATTTTTCGCCGCGGTTTCTCCGGGTTCCATGGACTTTGTCGGTGGTGTGTGCACACGAGCACGCACCCACACGATCGCAAACTATAGCACGTCGGTGTATGTGTGCCCCGTGTAGGAATACATAAGGCGAGACCGGGGTTTCCGCGTGTAGGAGCCCTCGCGTTCGGAAGGGTATCGCTGGCAGGCGGCACATGGTCCGCATCATGATTTTCGAAGCCGCAGATGGTTCCTCCTGCGGCACACGATTATGGTTTTTTGTCAAGCATGCTGGGGGAGAGAGCAGGCGGCGGCAGCGCACATTTTATTTCTCGATCAATTTTCGCCGCAAAATTGACGAGCGACTACGCCCTTCGATCGGACGACGACGCCGGGAAACGAAGCCTTGCGACTGATTCGAGCCTCCTTCGGGAGACTGCTCTAGGATCGATTAATCGAGCATCGGTGGGCTGGAAATTTTTCATGAGACATTGGAGAATAATCGATCGCAGGTTCAAGCTGCCAGTCGTGGATCTTTGAATCCAGAAGAGGTACAAACACGCGGAATAGGAAAAATCGGTGTTTTTCGAATTCTGCTTGCAATTGACGAAATCAATGCAGCATAGCAAATTTTATGGTACAAAATGACGAAGCGAACCAAGCCATAAACATTTCCAAGCAACGACCAATCGTCGCCGTTCCCTCATCGAAGCCTGTGCCGATAGAACACCGATGACTACACACGGGATGTTTGTCCGCTTTCTCACCGATTTAAAACCCGAAACGTCTCCGCAGAAATTCGGCGTTGCGTCACCGTTAGCACTACGGAGCATCCAGTGCAAATAGGCGTTTCGATTTAGCCGTAATTTATTTAAAGCCAGCTGGCCAAAGTTGCGAAATCGCGCAAACATCCGCGGTTCAGCCGGGCGACGACGACGACGACGACAACGCCGCGGCCCGATGAAAGCCTTTAAATCTCTGTTGCCGCGTGTATATCTCTGTTTACCGTTTCCACCTTGTAAAATTCTCGCGTTGATAAGCTATCGGTGTCTTATCTGAGGCGCTCGAGAGAGGCTATAGGAAAGCGCCACGTGACGGGCCACTTGACGCGCCGCGCGCGTTGATGCACCT
Source organism: Halictus rubicundus (assembly GCF_050948215.1). Taxonomy (NCBI): domain Eukaryota; kingdom Metazoa; phylum Arthropoda; class Insecta; order Hymenoptera; family Halictidae; genus Halictus; species Halictus rubicundus. The sequence continues at coordinate 4,464,696 of NC_135152.1, forward strand.
GTCGCCCGTACAGTTTTGCTGTTCAAAGGGATGATTGTCGACGCAGCGAGGGCAGGGGTGGAACAACGAGGCCCCGTGTCCTCGGGTGAACTCGACCGGGAACAACACAGTCTTCGTTCGAATGATTGTGGTTTTATTCCTTTCCTATGCGAAACAATTGTAGACCTCCATTCGAAAGGGGTTGGAGGCGATCTCTTAGAATGCGACTTGCACGAAGTTCATAGCTGATTGGATAGCAATGTTCGATTTTTCTTCAGTGCACAACGCGTTCTAATTTAACAGCTGATGACAATTTCATCTCCATTTTGATTCAATCAATAATTCTTTCATTCTGTTATAGTATATTCGTAACTGAACAATGCCCAATGCGTAAGAGAAGCTACGCACAATCAAGAAAAATTGTTTACAAAGTCTTACTAATTACTGCAATTCTTGTTTGTGGTCCTAGCAAGCGTTGATTACATTGAAAAGAGCGTTATCAGCTCCCCAGACTGAAATCTGAGATTGGGCCAGTTCCGCAGCGTGTGGTTTCCTATAAATTCATGAAAAATACCGTTTCCTCGAGGCTAATTAAACCATTTGCATCCGTTTCGTTAATTGGGGGGGCTCGCGGACCGCTCGATATCGTCGGCTCTCGCGTTGCCGTGAGAATTCCATGTCACCGGACGATTCGGGGACCGCTGGTGCCCGCACATTTTCGACAGGTACACGGCCCGAAACGCTGATACGCTTAATTATGAGCCGACTCGAGCCGGACCGAACACGAAAGCGACCGTGGGCCACCGATAAGCTCGCCCTTTTTATTCCGAGGCATCGTCCACTGACTTTCTTGCCGTTCCCGGGGCTGGGAATGGGAAATCGAACTGAGACTTTCTCGAACATGCTTGCCTGGGACGCGTCCTAATACGTTGGTCCGTGAATTCATGGCTTGAAATCGTATGTACAATCGGCAGCTCCTCGATGCAATTCAGATTTCCAAGCAAGCTAATCGTCGAGAATATGTGCTGTTCTTAATTTGTCGTTCTGAAATTCCTCAATACTTTAATTTTTGAGCAAGTTTAAAAATCCATTTTTGTTATGTAGCAATGAATTACCAAGGAAATTCGAAACATATTCCTGGGATGGTAATAGCCATATTGCCGGTAATATTTGTTATTAATTTTAAGCAATGTTACTGACAGGCGTTTGAGTGTCAAAGAGTTGAGGAAACGTACAAATTTTTTTTTTTTAGAAAATAACAAGCCAGTACTTATCGAGACGTTAGGCGATTTTTCTTACAAAATATATGTCTGAATAAATTGAGCAAGGATCCAGAAAAAGGTTTTTACAATCTCGGTAATTGCAATATGTTTGACAAGTATCTGCAGTGTTTTAAGAATAAATTGACTGGTTCGCCGGCGGAAAATCAAAAAGTTCCGAAGATGGTTCATCGATCTATCGATCCCCAGTCTATCTCCCAGTCGGAGACTCATGTTGGGTCGCACGTAACACATCCCGGGAACTCCTCCAGAACGTCAGATAAAAGTCCCGATTGTGGTTGGCTGGCGTAGCCGTTAATTATGTCGCAATCCGAAAGAGGCCAGAGAAATTAATACGGCGTGAAGGGGGAGAAGAGGGGTGGGGGAAGGGGCGCCTACAGCCGGCAATCTAGTCCCCCATTGTTTCCGTAGGCGCGTAAGAATTCTTTCGGTTTTTCAGAAACTCATTGTCCCGTACGAAACAGGGAATCCGAACCGCTATTCATTATGGCGGCCCGTTTCCACAGATCCGCGGACAATAACCGCAGCTTTTTTCTTCTTCTTCTTCTATATACTTCTTCTTCCTCCTCCTCTTCCGTCCTCTTCCTTGCTCTTCTCTCTTTTCCCTTTCTGTCCGGAAAGCCGCGAAAACGTTCGCGGAATCGCGTATTCCGCAATCGTTCTCGGTTCACAGTGATCTCTGGGTTGTCCGATCGGTTCGTAACGATACGAGGCAATTTTTGTCGCCCTACTTTCACGCGCGGAAGACCATCCGATGGTTTTGTAACGACGAGGCCGTTGCGGAATCCACGTTCGACGCTATTTTCGTTGGCTGACGCGAGCCTGTCCTAGGGAAAGGGACTTGGAAGTTGGAACGCGCCGGAAGAACGACTGCGGCGCTCCAATAACGCGACACCGTGAGTCATCGGCCATTTGGAAGCGATTTGGAATTGATACTCGGCCTCGTTCGTCTTGATCCTTGTTTCTCTTGGTACATACTTGACGATTAGCGACGCTGCTTCCTGCCTCCAAGGTGAAACTTGTCTCTTAGGCTTGGCCCTTTGCAAATACTTAGCCTCCTTTGGCATACACTTCCTGTTTCTTGACAGTTATTTGATCCATCAATGACACGGTACCTTTTGGTTCTTGCAATGCTGTCGAAAAGGTGAAAATTGTCTCTTAGGCTCCTCCCTTCGCAGAGATCGCTGTCTCTATGGTTGTGAAAGAATTGCCATTCTGAAATGGCACCAAACAGATTTTCATCAATAGATAGCCGATCTTTATGTAAAATAAAAGTTTTCGGCATCTGTTATAACTAGCCTGCGGATTTTATGCAATTATGGTAAAAATGAGGAGGTACCGTTTAACGCAAGAGATAGATTAGAATAATTCAAGAGCTTCAGTCAGTCCAGGCTGATCAGAATTATTGTAGAAAGAAACTTTTGTTTCGTTCCCGTTCATTGTGATTGATGCAAACAATTTTTCATTTTTTTTTTCGTGGGAATTTCGTTCTTTCTTCAATCATTTCAGTCAGTTGAGAATAATATATCGACAGTGTTCAATTCTGTGAATATTAAATATTTCTAATTTTTATTATAAACGCATGAAATCCGCAGTCTAGTCATTAAATACAACACTTTACCCACGTTGAAAGGAACAACAATAATTCACTGTTCGATTATGGATCTAACAGGAAGTGTAATTAATTGCCAACACGGAAAGAGTTATCATACTCGATTTAACGTCTGCATTCAGCTGTTCGACTTTTACTCTTGTTCTATAGAGGCAACAGCTACGTGACGGACTCATTGAAAAGTAAAATGAACTTTTCCCACAAAAAGTTAATCATCCAATAGTTGGGATAAAAACGAATATTAATATCGAACATTCAAGGGAGTAATAAAATTCTGATTTTCTTTTTACACCGCAGGTATTATAGTCGGCGCAAAAGAAATTTCTTCATACAGGCTTGTTATTATTTCATCTGCGGTACACGAGATAAGATTAGTCGAAAGGGAAGAACAAGAACAGAAAATGACGGTAATAATATTGTAATAATAAAATTACCGTTTTGTGTAGATAATTCTCCGGCGCCCTTCAATTATAATAATTCGTATAATAACAGAAATTTTGGCTAATGGAAAGAGGGATGTATAATATAAGTGGAGTATAAGCAAGTAATCATCGTTGGCGAAGTAATAAACGATATACATACATACATACATACATACATAATATACATACACGCATGCATACAGAAAGAGGCAACGGTGCCTTTAGTCTCGTAAAATAGAAACGAGACTAATGCGTGTATGGCCCTTCTCGAGTTTAAGGGAAACAATAAGGCTTCCAGGCGTGCAGTATCGTAGCGGTACGTCGAATGAGAGTAGCAAAAAAGGACTCGCTCAATATACCGGAGCAATTGTGGCCTTGGCTTCGAAAGAGTACAAGTGCTAAAAAATTAACCCCCTTTATTCTTTTCTTTTCCGATCCCCTCTCTTCCCCGCTTCCCGAATCTCGCGTATTTTGCCCTCGAAATTGCGAATAAATAGCTAGTCAATAGTTCGCATTTTCACCAGTACATATTCAGTAGACCTTACCGAGATATTCCAAGAAAATCATGGTTCAAGAAGGATTAGCAGATCCGAAGAAAATGGATACGAAAATCTTTGTCCAGGAAGAGTTGTCCCATAGAGTGTGGACAGAACGCATTAAAATAAAGAAACCAGACAAACATCTCAATCTGTCTGCTGTTGGGTTGGCACGAAAGTCCGTAGCGTTTTTAAATTAAAATTCTAAAAAATATATTCCATTCTCAATATCTTATTCTTCAATAACTTGTCATGTTATTGAAGAAACCTACGAATAAATGTCTTAATCTTATCTTTGAATTTCAATTGAAAAACGCTACGAACTTTCGTTCCAACCCGACAGTTGAATCCGAAGATGCAACACACAATTCAATGGACCTTGTATTTTGAGAAAATGGTCCGGAGAGGGTTAGCAGATTTGTGTGAAATAGAACGGTCAGCGTCGCGGCGCATCGGGATCGAGAAAAACAGCTTACGGGTTTGTTTCCTGTGGTGGTTTCTGATTCGAATAAAAGTGTGCCCATCTCGGAGAGGACAGAGAGGGCTCGGACACCCGGAAGCCTTATTATTCCGTTGGAGTGGCCGGCCGGAGCCCTTCGGCACGCATTAGTCCCGCCTCGATTTCGGGGTACATTTCGTCCTGGTCGTCGAGTCGTGGGGCGAGCTGTGTGCTCAAAGTAGTGTTCAGAGAGAGAGAGAGAGAGAGAGGGAGAGGGAGAGAGAGTTGTGTTCGAGCGGGCGGCGACGGGCGCGTGCCCAGAACCCGGGCGCAAACGAGCGAGCGTTGCGAAAAACAGGTAATGGCGTTGAAGTGCATTCGGCAGCTGCACGCCATGAATACCGGCATGAATACCCTGCCACGAGGTGAAGAACATGTGCGAGCCCGTCTTCTTTTGGACCCATGATGCCCGCACACACGATGCCCCGGCGCAGGGCCCCGTGGCCATAGTGCTCTCTCTCTCTCCTCGAGCCCTATCAAGTGGAAAAGATACGTCCTGCTCGTCTATCCGGCCCCCGGTATTATGCTATCGAGAGCTCGACGTTTTTTTATCTCTTCATCGATCGATCAAACCTTCCCTCTTTCTCTCTCCTCGCTCTCTCGTTTCCTCTCTTCCTCTTCTTCTTCCTCTGTCTCCATATTCATCGATCTTCTTTTTCTACACCCTTCGACCACCCCGTGCACGCGCTGGATCTTCGTATGCTCAACAGCCGGATAATGTTTCCTGCTTTCGTGCGCTGGACGAGCCAGCACCGACGGTTTTTAATTATTTCATCATCCGCGAAAATAGTTTGCGTAATCGCAACTTAATTGCGGTCTTTAGGCCCGGAATTTTCATGTACATTTTGCACGCGGTGAGCGCTGGCTCTGCGATTTTTCTTCGAGATTGTGCCTTACCATGCTTACCTTCCCTACAAAATTAATTATTTGCTTTGGCGTTCGGCCTATTCTACTGGGACAACTTTATTGCACTCGATACCCTTTACAAATCTCAAGTTTCAATTATTTTCGTTTCGTTCCTACGAGATTATTCGATATTACCACGGCTCTTCAAATTTCTTGTTCTTAATTTAAAATTTCGCTAGCAATTAGGTCTGAAACTTACTCGTTGACTTTTAAAATAATTGGAGGATCCTTTGGACCCCTGGAATTTGATTAGGCTCAAGGACCTAGGGGTAGCCGGGGGGTGAACGGAAAACGGTAATCGGCTTTAATGGGACGATAAATGTCGACTGTGGTTCGTCGACCACCGTGTTTCTCTCTCTCTCTCTCTCTCTCTCTCTCTCTCTCTCTCTCTCTCTCTCTCTCTCTCTCTCTCTCTCTCTCTCTCTCTCTCTCTCTCTCTCTCTCTCTCTCTCTGTTTTCTTTTTTTCTTGTATGTAGCAACGCGCCCAGCGACCCCTTGCGCTCAACCCTCTCTCGACGCGTCCCTTTTTTTCTTCTTTATATCTCTCTAGTGGGCCACCTCGTTGATCTTCCTCCGGTGAAGAGGCGTGTAAAGCATCCCTCTTGAGGATAATCTGCGGGGTATATCGGGACCATCCCCCGTCCCTCGATGTTCATACAGAATGAGACACGGGGGATAATGTGGTTAGCTCCGAGGGAAACGTACATCACTATAAAACTTCCGTAATACCTTTGTATTACTCTCAATATCATTGTATAATTTAGTATACTTTTGTATTTTATCGAGCACGTTCCGTGCAAATATTTCAGAACCACCCCAAGCTCTAATATTTCTCTTGACTAAATGAAATAATGCACATAACTGGGGGAAGAAAAAGAGAATCCCTGGAATATGTTTCGCCATTTATATTAAATTAGACACAATTCGAGTAAATATTTCAGAACCACCCCCATTCCCCAAAATCTCTATTGAATAAAGGGAACGATGGCACTAGTTAAAAGTAAAATAAAAATCTCTAGAAAATATTCTATAATAGGAACCATATTACTAATCCTATATTGTCGACGGTAATGGAAAAGTCGAATTAATATACATATAAGAACCACCCCAATGTCCATAATGATTAAGACACAGAGAATGATACAATCAGCTGAAGGAGCTTTATAATTTACATTTCGAATGATTTCTAATGGAGAATTTCCTGTGAAGGAAAGAGGAGCTTGGAACAATTACTTTAATTTGGCTCTTTTACGATGATCAAGAGACAGCAGGTTGGATTTCACCAAACAGTTCGTGCGAGTTAATCAAGACGCTCTTCTCGAGTGATCCAAAAGACAAGGTATCGGTGACTCCTTCTCGGTCTCTTCTTTCCACTTGATACGATGCTCCTTCCTTCCCTTTACCTTTTCTAGTGGGCCACCTCGATGATGTCCTCAAGACGAGGATCCTTGGATCGCGCCCCGTTGGTGGCCCACGGGATCATCTTCTCTGTATCCGTTCAGGGTGCCGTTACCGATCCATCGATCCGCATACAACCACCAAACACGCGATAAAAATTGTCTAACTTGATTGCAAGGAGCAGAAACTACACGAAAATCTGTTTCCTCTTCAGATATTTTCAATGAATCCAAAATGATAGAATAATATCGTTGACAGATTTCTATTTCACCTATCAATTTTTATTATGAATGCATAAAGTCCGCAGTCTAATCATTATACGATAATAGCATATTCCGCACGATTTAATAAATAGTAAATAAATACTATTTAATAATAAATCACATTCACTGTGTTAAGAAATGGGAGACGAGCTCGAAATAATTCAATGTTCATCCAGCTATCTACTTGTTACCATTTCATGCATTAACAAGATTTCTATTCAACTCTTTGGGACACAAGATTCTAAGACAAGAAAAGAATTGTATTTCAATGATAGCGATTAGAATGACTGCTCAATTACGATCCTGAACTCCGATTAGAAAAATTCAAACGTTTCGCGATTTTCCTCGTTCCAGTTCTAATGATCGAAGGAGCTCGCGCGAAAAGTCGGATAATGTTACAGGGCCACGATGATTAACCAGACATCGATTTCTGCCGATCGTATCGAGCGACGCGCCTCTTTACCATCCGCCAGCTGGTCGAACCGGCTGCCCGATCCTCCCCCTCACCCCCCTCCTTCTGCGTTATGAATCGCGATACGCAGTTGGCGGCGCATTTTTCACTCTCGTCTCTCGATAGTTCGATGGCTCGATCGTCTTTCGATTCCTACGGAATTGTAAAATTTGTGGTTGAAAATATAATAGGTTGCTCGAATTTTGCTCGAATGGCCAGAAATGGTAAAATTCATTCGTTGTTGCAAATGGATTGCCCAAATTATGCCCGAATCGGCTAAAATAGAAAAATTTGTGTTGCATCGCAGATTGTGAAAATTTTGCAAAAATCGCCAGGAGGGTCACAGTTTTCGAGAATCGGTGTCTGGCAAACGATTGTGATCCTACAAGCAGGGCGACCAGTTAATTAACACTTCGGTCTCAATTTTCATCAGCTTATTCACGGCGAAATGCTATTCAGGGGGGTCGATAATCCTCTTACTGGATCGAGCGTCCTATAAAATAGATTACCCGTTCAGAGAATCCAGATTAAGTTACAAAACGTCTACAAACAAGCACACAAACGAACAATCGAAGAATAAATGCGATCTAAAGTCGACATTATCGCGGCTTGAAGGAAGAAAAATCGATGGATCGGAGGGGGTCCAGCAATTTCGACGAACCACGTACCCGGAAGGCCTTTCTTCGTGTCACTGTCATCAATATTATAGGAGACACGACACCGCTAGAGGAGAACCACTCCCGTTAGATTCGTCGCTCGCAGTTGGGGGTGCGGTTCAACCCCGTCAGATTCCAATTTCGATTGCTTTATACGCCCACCTAGACTGAAATCGGGATGAAACGATGTCGGAAGATGCCACGCGAGGTACGGTGGCTTGATCCGTGGTCGATCCAGCTGCTCTGGGTAGCAATGGGATCAAGACCAATGCGCATTGCCGAGTATGAATCAATTTAAGCACCGAAGTTCCATTTTGTGGACTGCGAACGGCACCGAAATCAAGTTGGTATTTTCTGGACATTAAGTTCTATTTTATAAAATGGCATCAAAATTAGGTTGGTGGCATTAAGAATTTTCTAGACCCCAAGTTCCATTTTTGTGGGCTCGAAATGGCATCCAAACTTGAATTTTGCTACTAAACTTTGATAGCATATACGTTCAAAGATTCAAAGAAATATAATCTAATGTAAAAGTGTGGACGGAAATAAAATTGTTATTAAAATATATACAGGAGTCTCGAATCCAATCAATGAAGGTACCAATCGAATAAATGAAAATTCACATCTAACCAATGTAGGTTCGAATGAAATTAGTGGAGGCTCGAATCCAATCATTCAAGTTTCGAATCTGCTTGCAGGGAGCTCAGTCCCATCGCTACTCCTAGGCGCTAAGGTCCGTATACAGTTTAGGGGAGGCATAGTAATAGGGAACGGGGGATGCAGCAATAAGACGGAGAAAAGTAGGGACAGTGGAAGGCAACGATCTTGATGGATACTGGGTGTCCTAAACGCCATCGAAAGTGATCATCGAAAATGTCCTAGCACGTTTTACCCTCGTCCCAGAGGCACGGAAATTATGCGACGAAATTGGACCACGTGGACCTTTATTTTATCAGAGATCTTATGACGTAGCTCGTCTAGCTCTATTTTTATATGCCGTATCTTTCGATCTTGTACATTGTCAATGTCTCGAACCTAGTTCCTTACAGAGTTTCATTTTCACCCCCTATTTGAATCACAAAAAGCTGCAAAGAGCTCGAACTGAATGGTGTGGCTCGTACTTCTATTCTGATGTTGCACTTGGCTAGGATTACAGCTTCAGCCCATATTTCAAACTACACCAAGCCATTGCAAGCTTCAATGCCATTATGTGGCTCCCAGCACCGGAGCATTTGCATTCCGGCACGAAAGTCATTGAAATCGACGTCTTTAATTGCTGCCAATGAGTTCAACCAAGTCTGCATTGCCATTCAAAGCCACTTTCAATTCAAATCACTTTTCCGAGTTCTGTTTCATTTCTGACAAAAGTGAAAGGCTGCAAACATATTTGTTTTAACATTTTCCATCGAGTATTTTGCAATGAAAAAATTATCACACACTCTTCAAATATTAAACAAATTATCTGAAAAAATTCAAAAAGAACCACTCCATGGTTCCGATAGAAAAAAATGTGAAAAGTCACGTAATCCAGTGATTGTTACTGTAAAAAGAAAAAATCGTATCAATTCTACTGTGCAAATTTGTTATTCTTCTCTTCACACATGAACGTCTTGTATATGAAGGGACACCCAGTACATGGGGTTCCATAAGTGCGCGCACGCCGATGGTAGGGGGTGGAGCGCAGAGCCTCCACGAGGTCGGAGAGCTGGAAGAGCGAGAGGGTAGATTTTCATAATCTTTCGGGTACGATTTGGCCGTGGTGGCTCGAGCCAGCACCGGTTCACCATACACGCATATGCCTCCTCCCCGTAGAAAAGCGTGGATCGCACATGCTCTCGGGGCACGTCCCATTCAGACTGGCGCAGCTGCCGAACTCAAGGGACACGTCGGCAGGCACGCGCCTCTTGCCTCCATAACCTGTTTTCAAAATTCCGCTCCCCTCGAGAAGAGAGAGAGAAAGAGGGAGAGAGAGAGAGAGATGCGACATCGATGTCCCTAACGAAGAGAAAGAGAAAGAGAGAGAGCGAGAGACTCGTTTCTTCCTTCCACCCTGCACGCCCCACCAATTCCTCCCCCGTGTTCCTTTAGCTCTCCTTCGAACGCATTTTTTTCTCTCTCCACCTTTTTTTTCAATATCGTTGACGGGGAAATTAGAAATTGATGGATCGACCGAATCTTGATTGAGCCTGCTAGGCGCGCATTAGGGGTGCTTCGATCTAGATCGATTTTCTGGAGCACGAACGTACCATTACACGGATCTATTAATGGTGTTCATCGGGAATTTCGAAATTGTTTGACCAAATTGAAGACCGTCGAACTGAACAGGACAAGTATACTGTTTCAGAAAATTGTAGGTCTTTGTCAATTGCTTGGTGTAAGGGTTAAACAATTTTGAAAGTATAGACTTACCGGGTTTTCGCACCAAGATCCTCAATTATGCTCTGCGGTTCGCTGTGATGAATTGAAATATTTTCAAAATCTTGACGTACCTGACCTTGCAACAAAATTTCAAAATCTTGACTTGCCTGGCCATTTTCTCTATAATTTACTATAATGGATGTACAATGAATGCAATTACTCCATTTAGCCAATAGTAACACTTATACCTGAATTGCAATCGAAGGTTGTATCTAGAGGTGGATCTAGAGTCTCGATTCTAGACACCATGGAAGACATATTAATAAGTACAATTGTCTACAAATGGAGTCTGAATAAACCAACTATACAACCATCACAACCGCCACTTCTCCAAATACTAAAACGATGATTCCATTTTGAAATAGTTAATAGACAGTAACGTAGTAGTTAGCAGTCCATTTTCTGAAATGAGTCAAATGGAATTGTACATGTGTACTAGATTGGAATAAAATTAATGCGTCTAATCTAGACTTATGTATACACGAACAGACTCGATGCTTTTGAAAATCTGTTAACCTTTTCAGTTCTAGAAGATGAGCCTGAATTTCAACTCTCAAATTTTCGAGGTTTTTCAAGGGCCTGAACATCTCTAGAAAATTTCGGTGAAATTCGACGCAACGTCTGTTTCAGTGGAAATTTTTCATTTTCCCCGTCTGTTCCAGTGCGTCGGTATCTCGCGGGTCTCAACTACAGTCGATGATGCGGCGAAATACGTGAAGAGCGTTTCAAGAGGCTTTCGCGCCTCTCGGAATGCCCTCAGCTGTCGGCCAGGAGGACGCACGCGGTTAAATACCTTCGAGCGTTGCTTTTTAATTACCGTGGCTCTCCTCCGTCGCACGTCGCTCCCCTCTGGCTGTTTTACCGTTGCATTATCTGCGGAACGCGCAAGGACGAGTTGTAGTTGAACGGTTTGAATCGGCGCGGCGGCGACGACGACGGCCGGAGGATTTGCATGCGTCTCGTCTCATTGGCGCGCGGCGAGGCCGGGGGTAAGCGTCCTCCTGGCAGACAGCAGCTGCTGCCGCGTGTCGCCCTGCACCCGAAATCTCTCTTACGACCCCCCTCGTCGTCGCCGCCTCACCCTCTATACATCTTCCAGTCCGAGATCTTGTGCTCTCCTTTCGTGGCTTACCTACTTCACTTGCCGACACTTAACGCGTTATCTACCGATGATTATTCCATTCGTTTGTGAAAATAATGCAGACAATTTTGCAGCAAAATCGACGGTCTAATAAGAAGAAATGAAATTATTTATTTGCGACATTAGGATCTAGATGCGTCGACCCGATGTGGCTAATGTAATCGACCCTTTTTCACAAAGAGTTCAAATCCTCCATATTAAAGATCCGTATACTTTTCAACCCTACACACACCTTTTATCTGAAACCCATAGCTCCAACAGACCTCCACACAAAATACTCCAATATACCCCATCAAAATCATCCGAAGCACCACCCCATCCCCTAAAAAAACCCGTCCATCAGAATGGCAACCAAAAGAAAAGCTGATGATCAACGTAACAGTTGATCTCCCAGTTTAGAGATCGCGTCAGGACGTGTCCAAGCTGTTTTCAGTTCAGCTGGTGGTGGTCCAACGGGGGTGTAGATCGCCTGGTCGATTCTAAGGGGTCCTATCTGACTCCCTTTTCCTTCCGTGAGCAGCAGATAGAATTTTTTTCTGGGTGGCAACATACTCGAACTTATGAATTTCCGTATTTAAACGAGACGCAGCTGATACCGGACCGGTCCCGGAAAGAGAGCCTCTCTCTGGAAAATTGTCTCTCTCTCTCTTCCTCTCCTATAGAGAGAATTCTCTCTCTCTCTTTCTTTTCTACGCCGTTTGCTCCCCTTTGCACCCTGTGAGCTGCAGCTTTCCGTGGACACGTGACCAGACACGCCCGAAATTTTTCTCCAACAACTCGAGAATCGGTGTCGGTGCGTGTCTCGGTGCTTGTTGAGGAGGTTGACAGCCTCCGTCCCCTAAAAAGAGCGTCTTTCAACAAGTCCGTGAACCGTTTAACAAATTAGGGCCCCGTGGAAATGTTCCTCGCGCCGTAACTGCCTGCTTTTTCCGTGAAATGTCGACGCAGCTCGTTTCCCGAGTTCATGGCAGACACGTGGCGGCTTCAGGGGTTGAAATGTTAAGAGGACCAGAATAATTAGGAAGATCCTCTGCAAGCTTTTCACAGGTCTTAGAGCCATAAGTTCGACCGCTGCTCAGGTGGATCGCGGCGAGGTCCCTGGTTTCTAGCCGGATCGCGTGCCTCGGCTTTTCCGTCGCTCTCCTGGAAACACACCTTTCCTTTCGTCCGACGAAAGCGGATATGTGTTTACGCAACGGCTCGCTCGCTTGCTCCACAAACAATGCGCTATACTGATTTTGCTTTTTGTTTGCTCCCGGACTCTCCTAAAGGACGCCCGATTTTTCTAGACAAATTTCAACCAATTGTTATTCCACGGCGCTTCACGAAACCCACGGATCTTTTAACGACTCTAGCTTCGCGGAAAAATATACTGGGATGTTCTAATTGCGCTCATTTTAAAGGGAAAACTCTTTACTTTGGAAACCCTGCCGAATAGATTTCTCAGGAAAATTTTTCTTTGTCGCAAATTGAAATGCGACTTTCATGTTGCTCTCTTGGTTTTAACTCGAGGTTTTCGAAGTTCGAACGGATCTATGGAGTTTAAAAAATTTGTCTTTGCGTTGATTTCAAGAGGATCGTATAGCGGGAAGTTTCTACTTTGCAATGTGCTCTCGAAAATTGCTCTACGACTTGTTTTCACGGTTCTATTCTACTTTAAAGATGGTCGTGTTGTAGCAAACGCGATGGTGGAAGAACGGCATCAGAAAGTTTTACTCCGCTCTATAATGAGTAAGAATTTTTTTAAGAAAATGGATGTACAACACAGTTAGATTTGACACCAAGAAGATTTTTACACCTTGCAAGATTTTTTTTCAACAAGTTACATGAGCCAGAAGATTAACAATTCGTTCATAGCGTGTTTTTTTCGACAATAAATCTTATAATATAATTATTTTTTAGGCTCATTGATTACGTCAGTAAACCATGGAACGACTTTTTCATCGATAAATTCGAAGAAAAAAAAATTGAAAATTTCCCGCCTACATTTCTGTTTGATTTTCTTGAAAAAATTGACTCGGCGAGAAACAAATGGAAGCATCTGATGCTCATAATCGGACAACCGATGCTCGCAATCATTTATTTGAGGAATTCTGTGATCCTAAGCTTCGCTTTGACTCCTTTGCATTCACTTGCAGACAAGGATCGTTAGTTACAGCTCGTCGAACGCGATTTCCGTCGCCGTCTAAAAACGACAGAAAGAAACATGTTTGGCGCGACGATAATTGCGGTGAATTACGCGCTTATATAACGGCAGATCAATCGATATTTCCTCGATATTCTATTTATACAAGCGAAATTTCCCAACAGTTATCGACGTACGTCCGCCTCTTTGCTGGGAACAGACGGAGAAGAAAGAACGTTTCCCGGCGAGTGCACAAGCACTCGAAAACCTGTCCTCAAACCATCCGAGAGAGTCTCGGCCGTTGACGCATCGTCTCGTCGATCGAACCGTTTCGTTTGTTTGCGCTTGTCTCTTCGCGAAAACCCGATGAAATAATAAATCCGCCTCGAAGTATCGCGATTTCAACATTGCGTCGATCGAAAGAAGGATTTAGCGATACTGACGATATCCAACTTAATCGATACAGTTACACGCCTCCTCCGAGATAAATGTCATTTCGAAGAAATGTTTTCTACGTTTCGAAAACCGAAAGTTAAAATCAAGAAAAATTGAATTTGAATATATTCAGTGTAATGGATTTTTATGCAGGATAAAATATGTCCGCGTTCGTTATGAGGAGCAGAAAGTAAACAGAAATTTATTTGCAGATTTGTTGCATTGCCGGAACTGGTTTATACAGCTCTATTATCTAATCACTCTTGTTTAAAAATATAATATCTGCAGTCTGATAACGTGGTTATATATTTTCTGTCGAGTTTAAAATAGCTAATCTTCAAGAAAAATTTACAATTTTGGAGATCGCTGAAATATTGTATATTTTTAATGTTACACAGGTGCTGACACAAAAATGTATACGCAGGGTGCTCCGGACAAATGACAATTCGATGTTTAAAGATCTTTAATTTTATCTTAATAGTATACCTTGGAATAGGAAATATTAATCTCCAGTAAAAATTTCGCCGATTTTCGCCACAATGGCGTCCAAGAGAATTAGTCCAAGAGATTCCAATAGTTCATCGACTGTGCAGGCATCGAAGTCTCCAATTAGCTTTAGCGTTTCGATCAGGAACGGGACCGAAAATTGCAATTGTTTCGGCGATTTCGACAGACTCGACGATCGAATAACAGTGCCAGAAGGCTCCAGTAGGGATTAGGCGTGATTCGCGACGAGGTACATGCGAAATTTCGTGATAAGTAGGTGACACGTCGTTCTCATTGCACTGTGGCCGGTGACTTAAAGTGCGGCCCACGTGGTCTGCTCTTGATAATTGACCATTTCCCTCCTCGACGGGCCGTTAAACGCTTCTGCTCGCTCCTCTTCGCCTTCCCGGCGAGATCATTCTTAACACGAACTGCGAACCGCCTTGAATTTAGGTTATTTTCTAATTGCACGCACTTTACCGTAACTTCCGGTGCTCTCGCAGCTCGCGGCTCGCCTCGCCTCGCCTCGCCTCGCCTCGCCTCGCCGCGCGCCACCGACAGCCACTTTTTTCTACAATTTTTGTCGCTGAATTGTAAATACGGCTTCAGATTCGGGTCAAGATAGTCAGGGAGACGCCTCCGCGTTTTAGAAGTTGCGTCGATAGCGATAACGATTGTTCTCCAGCGACGAAACCGCGAGGTCTTTGCGAATTGTTTGGGGACCCATTTGCTAAACGTCTAGGCGAACGTCAGCTCTTTCGCCTGGGAAAAGTCCTGGCAGTGAAAACGAAACTTTCTATTATCATCTGGAGACGCTGGAATTATTGTACCTTTGTATTGTACGTTAATTTTCTTCGTTTCATTTCGCAGTTGTCGAGCCAAGAATTGTTAGGTAAATTAATCGCACTCCTTGTAGCAGTTGTAAGAAGGCCGGAGGAGCGTAATTACGTAAAAAATCTCGTATAATGTGTAGGTACCCGTGTATTTATAATTAATTTTTAATGACGAATCTATGTGTAATTATTTTTATTTCATCGTTTCCAAGAGAAAGGTATTTTTCTGCCATTTTAATTTTTGTGCAACCTGTGAAAATAGGATTTTGCACAAAGATCCACAGTCTATCAATCTATTAATTATTTGTGATTAGTACTTGAAACATTTTCGATGTTAGAACAAATTTTTTAACTCACGACTGTCGAGATTGTTAAGTTGCACTTGTGGAGAATTAATTTAGCGAATTTATTTCTTTTCCAACATAGGACAAAAAATCTGAACGAACACATGATTTTTACAAAATAATATAATATAATATATAGTCTCTTTCCGTATACCTAGCGTTAACAAAGAATATTTTCCAGTATTCTTAACAACGCTCGAAGCAAACTTTCAAACGACTGTACAGCTTCTTACACAATCAATTCTCTAAAGAATCGTAAACTATGCTCATTATCTGTTCATAAACACTCTGAGACACTCCAGTGTCTAGACACGAGGACTCCAAGCCTCTACACAGTCTTCATTCCGATGGAAACTTTTTGCAAAATTGTGTCTCAATGGAACAAAAGATGTATACAAAATGAAAGTAGAACGCTTCGTTTTTTTTCTTTCAATTTTTAGAGGATCGTCGTGTTCTACGTATCGATAGACGATTGTGCCGAACGACAAAACGTTCTATAGGAATCGCGATTGCGACAGTGAATCGAAATCCGAAGCACTTATGATGGAAATTGTCGGATCGGATTATTATGCTTCGTTACCGTCACCGGTATCTTTTCGAGTCGGTGTCAAAGAACACTATTAACCCCTCCACGGTGCGGCGTGAACGTTTCAACGACGATTGACGTCACATTTGACGCAAGACGTCAGTTTTGTGTGTCACGTTTAACATGCTAATCGAACCAGAGCAACGAGAGACACGCTCGAGTTCCGTGAAAATGTTGCGATACTTGCCGGTGCTGATTTACCGTGATGAAGACCGCGCGACGATCCTCTGAATCATCGCACCCATAACACCATGATAGTCCGGCATTCTGATCCAATAGCACCGTGTTCTCAACTGAACCGCATGTACTCCATTCTCCAAATTAATTTTTCAATATTAATACACACAGAAATTCTATGCTCTTTTGGGTACGTATTTCTTTCCTCGAAAAGATTGGATTAAATTTGATTAATTATCTTAACCGAAAAGACACTGGTTATTTTAGCGACACAATATTCTGATCATATCTGAACAGACGGTTCGAGGTTAGCATCTCTAAATTAATATTCGAATAGAAGCGTCACAATTCATTTCATTCACTCCGTGATAAATTTCAATTGTTTCTAAATATTAAGCACCGTATCATATCTTCGCTGAAAAAATAATTGCAAGCCTGTAGGTCAGGGATGGACATTTTTGTCTCAATTCAGACATGACCGCCCCCACCATAGCGCCCACTGTCCCCTTCCAGTAAGCGCCTTTAGCGCACTGCATGACAGAAAGATGTCTGTCTTTACACGGTACGCTATGTTACTATATTAAAATATATTATTGTTCCATAATACTTCGAATTACAAAACATTTGCCTGTATCGATTATGAGGGAAGAAAAAGATTGATAATAACGTAAGTAGATTTCGCATACATAATTGAACATTTCTCAGATATACACATGTATAGCTCAGAAAATGTTCTAGATAGTGTTGCGGACATAATCGCTAATGTGATAAATTTTGTATTTGGAAGTAGTGATCAAGAGTTTATTGAAATTATCCGATATCGGTATGCATATAAAATAAGGATAAGTTGAATATTTCGAATACATTATATTTATTGTTTAATGTTACTATCAAATTTCATCGAATTTGGCTTATTATCTCTTTATTAGAAGTAAATCAAATCAAATTAGAAGTAAATCAACCGCGCCCATCACTGCTGTAGGTGATTCTGGGCAGGTTAAAGGATAGTTTAACAGACCAGAAATCAATAAAATAATCATGAAATTTCTGAAACTAATTTTTGAGAGAGTATCGAATAATAGAGTGACTCCAATGAATGGTCTACAGTCTACATAAACATTAACTCGTTCTCCAGCATCTAAGACATTGTCCAAAAAATAAAAACACTACAAACAATTATAAATTATATTGAACGTTGCGTTCTCCAACTATCAAGCTTACAAAATCGAATTATAAAGTATCAATTTTGCCAACTTAATTTGATTTTCTCTGCGTGAAACACAAAATCGTGAACACTGAGTCATTCGTTGAAAGAAATCGTTTCCATCAATTGTCTGCAGGGTCCACGACCGCGCAAATGAATTTCCTACTGCTGGTTTTTGCACGATTGCGAAACAGCTGTGGATTAAGACGTTTGTTCCGCTTTTTCGTAAGCTGTGTTCGATCCGAGCGTCGATTCGCCTAAGAAATAAACAAGCGTGCGAGCAGTTGCGCGAACCACAATAAGAGGGTTAATTGAAACGTATCGCCCGCGGGCAGGATACTTTTCCGAGTTTTTGTCGAGGCGTGTGAAAAAGTGTCGAGGAGAAAATCCGCGGCAATTAAGCCGATCTTTCTCGCGAGCTTATATCGTTCGCGGCTTACGACACACACAGGCAGTTAGTGGGACAAGGTCGTCGTGAAATCTGGAATGTCTTCTGAAAAACAATTCCGGTTAAGATCGTATCGGCGGCGCGCGATCGAGAGTTGTTTTCGATCTCGGACGCGGTCGACTGACACACGGATTTATCGGATCGGGTGACAAAGCGATTGCCGTTCGTTTTACGGGCGCAAATGAGCGCTGGGAAACGAACGAACTTACAGAGGAAAATTTACTGGTGACGTCAAGCGTCTTTAACGAATTACGCAATATTCTCTACTATTATTTTTGCCCTGCAGTGGGATCAATAGGCGGCGGATCTTGTTGCAAAATAAAAATCGCCTCCGCCAATTGCGAGGAAAATACAAATTAAATTTGCGAGTTAAATACAAATTTTATTTTTTCAGGCTAGTGCAAAAGTCACTACACTATTTTAAATGGCCTAGTTATTCAATACTAATTTTAGAAAGAACATACACCTTTTTCGCGACCAAATGTTCAACTTTTTCACTGCCACTCCCAACAACAAGGGGTTGTAATATAGGTCGCAACCCCCGCCAAGCAAGATGGCGGCCAGTTTCACAATGGTGGAGCCAGAAAATCTGGTAGAAAAGCGGAAACGAGTGACTCGACAGTAGGCTGGTGGAATTTGATCCAATCACCGGGGTGGAGGGTGAGGGGGCATAATCGACGCTCGCGCAGATGGCATTAAGAGGGTGGAAAGGGGGTGAAAGGAGATGGAAAAAGAGCAGAAAACAATTTCTCTTCGCGGCAAATATTTTCCCTGCAAACAAGCCGGACAATGCGGCCGTTAACCACCGGGGACACACGCACACACACAATGGTTATTTGGGGCCCGACAAGGAAAACCGGGGACTTTTCGGGAAACAGAATTGACCGGGCCCTCTCGACAAAAGTATCGCGTTCGCGTGCCCCTGTTCTTCTGGTTTACATACCGCCCCCTGTTCCCCAGTTTAGGGGCAATATTTGCCAGCAGACATGCCTCTCGACGTTTGTTCCGCTGTTTGATGTTCCAGCAATCTCCACGAAATTGAATTTCGATGATCCAGGTGCTTGGCACTGGACCAAACATTGAAACTAAGTAACTGGAATGCGAATTTTGCAAAATAAAAATTCTCAATTGTAAGAAACAGAGGGGTGGTTAAAGCGCATTTCCTCTTTTAATAATCTCAATAAATTGAGAATAATATTCCGATAGTTACGCGCGAATATAATTATTTGTGAATGTATTTTTATATCCTATAGCTTTACAAATTTTTCTTGCGTTACTGATTTGTCTTCTAACAACTAGAACGTCTGTGTCGTTTATAATTTCTCCGAAAAAGAAGAAAATTAATTTTCTAATTTCCACATTAATGAAGAATTTTTATTTCTTAATTTAACAGTCCGCATGTTCGGTCAATGCTTCCTTTATGTGGTAATATTGTTCGGCTAGATAAAAAAAAAAGAACACCATGCACCGCATGGGGATCTTGTGTCGCGTGGCCACGCGACGCGTGAAATTCTCCGTTTTTTTTTCTCTGTTAGCCTCTCTCTTTCTCTCTCCCCTTCTCCTCTCCTGGACACCTTTACGGTCGTTCGTGATCGCGATTCGCTTACAAAGAATTTTTCGGACGATCGGCGCGCGCCTCGGACAGCAGGTAGACCTGGTGAATTTCGGGGTGACTCGGGGAATTTCGATGGCGATTCGAGTTTGATGGTTGATTGACTGGATGATTTTTTATGGGGTGAGGTATTGAGGAATTCCTGGGCCAAGGGCCTGGTCATACTTTAGTCTTTGTGGGATCGTTTACCGAACCGATACCACGGAGGAATTCGTATCGTCCAATTGAGCTGTTCTTAAGAACCCGAAACATTCTGTGCGGGACTTATTGAAGAATTTTTCGGACTGTCCTGGGAAAACGATAGATAAATATCTAGAACATTTTTAAATTTTAGTCGATTTTTACTGAGTACCAAAATTGGTCCTTCGAATTTCTTTGTTGTTCACAATTGCGTAAACGATCGATAAATATCCAGAACATTTTAAAATAAATTTAGTCGATTTTTACTGAGTACCAAAATTGGTCCTTCGAATTTCTTTGTTGTTCACAATTGCGTAAACGATAGATAAATATCCAGAACAATTTTAAATAAATTTAGTCGATTTTTACTGAGTACCAAAATTGGCCCTTCGAATTTCTTTGTTGTTCACAATTGCGTAAAAGAAAAATGAAAATTGATGTCCATTGCGTGTCTATATTTTGTTTTAACGACTAACTGTCGATAACGGAAAAACAATTTTTTCATGGCAAAATATTGATAGCACAAAAGTATCTATATCTTTTAATGGCTAAATGTTAGTAGCAAAAAATACCTACATTTTTTTTAACGGCTAAACATCGATAAGGATGTAGGTAGCAGAGTAGGGCACATTTTGGCAACTTGTTAATTTATCAAGATGCAAGTTAGATTGCGGGTCTAGGTCCACCGCTCTCCATAAAAGTGCAATAATATTAAACAAGAGCGACCTCCGTATCTCGCGAGAATATCAACCGGAAATTAAAGCAAGGAACTACTGTACCCTAGTTCCATGTTTTCGCGACGTCCAAGCGTCCCACAAAAATAACCCTTTTGATATTGAATAAATACATTTCACCGGGGGAACAGCGATAAACCTTTGACATCGAATAACGTCGTTGTCGCACGCGAGAAATTTCTACGAGTTTTCAGGCTGTGTATACTCGAAGCGAAATCAAAACTAGGTGAAGCGTTCTAACGTGCCGGCCCCGATACAACGGCCTCACGAAACGGAAACCCTGTTATTTCGCGAGGAATTATCGTTATTCTTGAATTATCAAACTTTATAGTCTGATCGACGATTCTCCTCGATAGTTCTGGAAAGTTTTCTGGAAAAATTACGGAAATTGGTGTTCCCAAATCAGATTCGGCCGGTGACGAACATGCGACCTGCAGAGTTAATTTGCAAAAGTTGCGGCCATAATGGAGAGAAATAAAATAAGACTGTGTTTCATGACAAAAATTCCCGCAGACTGTTCCACGTAATTGACCCGATTGGCCTGCAGTTTTGATCTTTATCAATTTTTTGATCGACATAAAAATTCGTTCTAAAAGTTGATATAAGTGGATTCTCACTTCATCGCATGAGCTTTTAAAGGACCTTGTCACATCATTGGGGGGACTAATAAATATTATAATAATACTAGAAACTTTATCGTAGTCTTTAAACTTATTTTCGGTGCAGTATTTCGCTATTTATTAAATGTTCGTGCACAGAGGAATATTTCTCTTTCGATAGCGTCTGCACGACCGATACTCAATCATTGACATAAGCATTTACTGCTATACTTATCATCAGAGTCCATAAGCATTTAGCGCATCCTACTATGGTGGCCTTAAACCCCCACTCTGCTTCTTCAGACCCTATATATTCGATTGTTCTGTTATTTATGCATTCCTCTTCAGTATTGTTTTCTGTAAATCTCGTGGAAGTACAGAAAATTATAGGCAACATGTGCGTGTACGAACGACACCTCGTATCGTTTCCGGATGTGGACATTGTGGACTCTTTTGATGGGGAGTATATACAGTTCGTTGAATCTTCACCCAGATTTCATAGCAAACCCTACTGTTAGGTGGTTAAGCTTACCTTCAACTACAATATGCAAATTATTAAATTACTAAATCTATTTATTAATATTCTTGTACATAAGAACATTTCTCTTTCAATAACATCTAATCAATTGATATACTCGCTCTTTGCCATAATTATTGAACCGCAATGTAAGTTCGTCGGATTGTCTTTAGCAGCTTCTTTCCATTCGTTAACCAAGTACAGCATTAGAATCACCAGTCACAAAAGTAATTCTCATTTAACACATTTTTCACATGTTTGATTGCATAATTATTGAAATTACAATAACGGCTTCCCTAGAAATTATCAAATAACTTTCTTCATTCAAGCACATATTGTCATAAAAGTTTCGCGAAATTTAGCTAGCCTCATTCTTGCAATTTTTATAAAATAATGTAAACCAGTCACATTTTGTGCTGGAGTTATCTACATACACAATGAGCCTGAACTAAATCTTCGAATGTAGAATACACAACCGAACGGATTAATGTTAGAACCCAACGTGTCCGCAGTCGTCAAGAAGCCAATACTCGGAAAACCACCTCTCGAATCCACCGCATCGTCCCCAAAATCCTCCCCGTTACGTGAAAGCACGTCGGCGAACCCCTAAACCTAGGTGGTGCTACCCCCGGATCTCGCCCGGTGCGCATGGTGTGTGCTTGGGGTATGGTTGTGTGGGTGCGTGGATCAGCCGGCTAGATCAAGTAGAGGCCGGCGGAGATAAAACACACTGTAAACGGCCGGGTTCTGGCTCGGATATTTGGTTACAGGGAGGCGGCGGCACGTGCGCCGTAGCTCGGGGCCAGGTGGTAGAGCTCGTGCCGTTGAGGAAACAGAAGAGGCTGCTGCTGCTGCGGCAGTCGCTGCCGCTGCTGCCGCTGCCTGCACCGCTGTCGCCGTTGCTGCGGGGGTGGGAGAAGCCTGTGCTGGCCTGCCAGCCGAAGGTAGGGGAGTAGGAGGATGCGAAGTGTCGGTCGGAGTCGGAGCGAGCGTGCTCGAGGAGGTCAGTTCACCGGTGGCGGATGGCGAGGTCTGCTGCAGCGACAGCAGTACCACCAACTACCACCACCGAGCCCATCATCCTCTTCATCAACTGCAACAACAACAGCAGCAACAGCAACAGCAACAGCAACAACGTCGCTACGGCCACCATCATCGTTATCAGCAGCGCCACCGATGTCACCAGCGAAGGGACACCGTGGCAGCGGCTAGCGACGAGCTGCTCCTCGTCGACGAGGAACCCGACGATGAGGCTACCTGTCAGGAACAGCCACACGACGCTCGTCATCGCGACATCCACGAGCTGCATCACCTGCACCATCATCACCATCATCATCCCCAACACCGTTCGCATCGGTGTCAAACCCGACAGTCTTGTCAATATCCTCCGGCTACGGTGGCTACACGGAGTAGTAGCAGTCATCCTACTCATCTGCATCCGACACACGAACTCCTGCCCGACGACAGGCCTCCCAGCGACCGGGAACAGAGACACGAGGACGTCGTCGATCGCGTCGACAGAACCACAGAACGACACGCGGATGCGACCAACCAAGACAACCCTGCCACCGTCACTGCCATGACGAGAGGATGCAGGATCCCACCCTACCTCGCCACTCTACTCATCCTCTCTTACACGCTCTTCGGCATAGCAGGTTAGTGCTCCTTTATGCTCTTTTATATATATTTCGTTTTTTTATTGTTTTTCTTTTCGCGATTCGAAGACGCGAAGCCTCGACGCGATGGGCCAGTGAGGATTTTTGTGATGGCTCTGCACGAGCCGCGGTATAGCGGTGGTTAGGCTAACGTGGCGGAGTAGTTTTTTCCTCTCAATCTCGTTTCGGGTTTTATTTAGGAATTTTAGGTCTGGCAGTGCGTGGCCATCGATCGTGATCTTCGAAAGTGAAACAGTGATGTTCGATATATGGTAGTCTGGTCAAAGTAGCCGATTGCACTTTCTTTTCGATTTTTCTGTAGCGATCGTAGACTTAGTACTCCATGCTCATCGATCGTGATCTTCGACAGTGATGTAGTGATGTTCAAGGGATGGGTGGTCCGGTACAGTGTTAGGGGATAGAATGGTACAGCAATGTAGCCTTTTCATATTCCTTTGAGAGATGTTCTGTGCTTTTCGGTCGTAATCTGCGGAAGTGAAACGGTACCGTTCGACGAGGGGTGGGTGTTCAATGCATTAGGGGATGAAACGCTTAAATGAATTAGCTTCTGTCGATTTCTTTTTTTTTTTATTTCACATTTGGTAGTTTGTGCTCTTTCATCGTGATCCTCGGAAGTGAAACAGTGATTTTTAATGAAGGGTGGGTGGTCTGGTATCGCGTTAAGGGTTGCAGCAACACAATTAATCGGTAAAAGTAACGTCTTTCACGTTCTTTCAACAGCTATTTTCAATTCGGTAGCCTGTGTTATGGAATTGTGATAATCAAAAGTGAAATATTGGAGGTCAAGGGGGTAGTTTGTTTTAGTGCTCAATGGTTTTGGACTTTCTCATGGACTATGCGTATCGATGAATAGTGATGTGAATGTAGGTATGGTGACACTGTGAAGTAACATGTGAACCGGTAAAACCAGTGATAGGAAACCTCTCACAAAGTATTTCAAGGAGAATTCGTAGCACGTTTCAAACTTGGTACATGAAAATAGTGGTCGATACATCGATGAGTAAAAATACCTTTAGTCACCACTTAAAACTTGTTCGCGTAGAAAGCTTCAAAGCTTGCGGGATGATCGATAGGTTTCGGAAACGGGGCTCAAAAATTTCGGTGCGGCTTTACAGGTGCCGTTAGGCGTCTTGACGATCCCGTAAAAAAGGGCAGCTTCAATTAGCGTGGCCAAAATGGCACTGTGGGGGCACGCGATCCGCTCTCTTTCTCTCTCTCTGTTTCTCGATTCCTCGAGGAGCGACAGATTGCGAGACACGCGCGCGACGTTGAAACATCGGTGGCCCCGCGATTACGGGTGCATACCGGGGGCCCCCGAATTATTCGCCGAATATATCGAACACATGTCACAAATGGCCGAATCCATCGCGGACCGGTTCCAGAATTATGCGATATACGCGATATATCGTTGTCACAGCGTCGCTCGTCGAAATGACAGGGTAGCCACGGTTAAACGAAATGGAAGCGTGCTTTTGTTCGACGAGAAGGAAGAAGCTATTACATAAATGCGTACATAAATGCACGCTGAAGAACGGTGCCCGAACCCTCCAAGACCCCTTCCGAACGGAATTAACCCCCGTTTCGCGTAATTGCTGCGCTTATGGCTACGGGGCCTCCGGAAAACAGGATCACAGCTTCGAAATGCAACCAAGAACTGCAGACTTTAGCTAAAAGCTACTGACTTGTGTGGTGTAGATGTAGATGATTCTCCGAGATTTACTCGCAATTGTCTTTTGTAGACATGTAACCCGTTTTTGTTTCTGAGATAGATACAAGGGGGTTGTTTCCGGTTGCATTCGAGAATCGCGTGTTTTAGCTTAGAAACACCGAATTGTACGACTAAAACCTCTTTTTGTGATCGAATAAGCTATGTTTTTGATTAGGTATATAATATATTTGTCTTCGCACGATTATTATTTTGCTTTGTTTTCTTCATATTCAGTAACAGTTTAAGAATTCTTTTTTAAATCATACGAATAAAAGATGCACGTCGTTCTTCAAAAAGTGAAATAGTTTGAACACTGTGCAGCCAGACAGCCTTTGATTAGACTTTCTAGGACTAATGTGCAGCTAGAGTGCAATTTATAGCGACTCGGACACCTGCTTCCATAGTTCTAAGGTAGCGATTAAGAGTTCAACATTGTTACGTGACTTACATTTGCTTTCTGCAGATGATTATCGCCCTTTTCTTGCACGTAGGTACGTCCTAATTCTTAGATATTATTCACAGTACGTATCGTGCCCGTAATTTAGTCGAACGATCAGAATTGCTTCTCGTAAACAGACTTTTTCGTCACTGCATAGCATAACAGTCTCAAAAATTTTATTCACGAGATTAGTGGACAAAAGATTAGCGTATTTTATTGAAATTCAGCATTGAAAATCGAGTATTTTGCAACTTTGCATTCAATGGTAAAAGTCGCCGAAAAAATACATGTCCAAGTCGCCAGGCACGCGCAGAACAGTTCGGGCCTTGTTCGGGCCTCGCTCGGTCTCCGGCGTGCGGCAGATTGCAAGAATTAGAACAGGTGACAGATAGCAACTCGGCGCACGGGTGGATGCAACGTGCATCGGCGTTGTGCACAGGAACGTCATGCTCTCTCCTCTCTCTCTCTCTCTCTCTCTCCCTCTCCTCTCTCCTCTCTCGCTACCCTTGCGTAGCATCTGCGAATATTTTTCTCGGATCGACGGATCGATTCCGCGTTCCTCGCGTTCTTCAGACCACTTTTTTCCCTCGTCTGAACAGTTTGGATATTTGCGCAATTTTTTCGGAAGGGTGCGAAAAGGGTTGCTTCGATGATCATCGTTTTTTTTTTGCCCTCGTTGCATCAAAAATGCGAGCAGAATGTGCATTTTCGGCTGACACAGGATCCGATGTAAATGACGAATTTTATGGGATTAACGTGGTCCCTGGTTGGGCACAAAGTTCTGGGGGTTAAACACTTTTTCAGTATTAAAGCTGTAGTGTCCTAAAAACTATCACGTCGGTTACTTTTCTAGTTTAATTGTCATTTGTAAAACAATTTTCTTGTCCTTGCAAATCTTTTGATCGATTTGGAACACTTTAAAGGTGGTCAGAGGGTTAGTAGAAGTTTTGAGTAATTTCGATGTGAATGTTTTGTTAGAAAATACTGGATCGTCGTTAGTCATTATTTTTAAAGACGTTCTGGATGTTCGGAATGTTAGTATAACGGTGTATTAGCTATAGGTTATCGCAGTTTCCTTGACTAGTGAACTGACTATGTTTCAAAAGACTAGAACACCGTTATACGAACGACACAAGGTTTATTTGACCCAAGCAAATATCAAAATTGAAGACACTTCACTGGCAATCCCCAGCAAATATTGAGAACATCGAAGCAATTGATAAGGATAACGATTTGTCACGGCGAACGATAAGATCGACGGGGAATTTCGAGCATTCCAGGGAACGTGGAGTCCTAGAATCTTTGTCATCGTTTACTTTCGGAGCGAGTTCCGTAATTAGTAGACTGCGGATTTTTGTGCAAAATAAAACTTTTCTTCGTCGATCACAAGATATTGGAACCAAATAAAAATTTGTCTCTTCATTTTAAATACATAAAATTTGCCGTTAGTAATTAGAGCAATCTTCATGCTGGTTTCGAGTTTTCAATGTTCAATGTTTTCGATGTTCATCGATCGACTTGTCCCGGGAGCCTAAACAAGCAGATCAATGAAAAACGGTGGCGACTGACAATATGAAAAATGTCCGGGGGGGTTTAACATAAATTAACGACAAAAGGAGCCGGAGTTCTCCTTCGAGAATGGTACATCGGGAGTTAAGTTTTTCGGGGTGTGCGCAAAAGGGGGCCCTTTGTGCTCGGCGAGCCTCGAAGCCGTCGGCATTTCTAAAGCCGGGGCCCCATTCGACAATTCGCCTCTCGTTCGTAACCGGTAATGGGATAAACGATGCTTGGCCTTTGGTCGTTGCACAACTTAATCGAGCGAATTCGCCGTTCGGCCGGTTTCTCGCCGCGCTTTCATCGATCCACTGTTTCACGGGACAATCGCAGACCGATCTGGACAATGAGTCCCTCTGGATTCCGTAGGGAAATCGTCCCGATAAACCCAGGAATTAACGCGTCACGTTTTTATCGAACCGACTTCGTTTCATCCTTCCGCCTTCGGTGCTTCATCCGATTTTCTGATCCCGATTAGATTTGATAAGGTTTTATCTGGAATTCGATAGCAATTTTTGCAGAATTTATCCGTGGGTTTTGCGAATTAAGTTGCGACGGAATTTGTGAAATACTTTGCAGAATTTATAACTTACATAAGTACACGAAAGCGTTTTATATTATTAAAGAATAATGAGATTTTTCGGTCTATTTGAATGTAACGCAAGAGAGGTTAAAATGGAGTGTTAAAACAGTGAATAATTTGTTGTTTTTGTTAACAGACGCCTGTTCGTCGCGGTCGACGCCGAAGCCACGGCCGCCGACGCCGACGCCTCGACCGAACATCACATTCCACATGTACACGTGTCCTCCGGATTATGCGGAATGGTACTGCTTGAACGGTGCCACATGTTTCACTGTCAAAATCGTCGATTCCCTCCTGTACAATTGCTTGTGAGTATCGAATAATCTCTCTCAATTTTACACACACCCTCACACACTCGCAATCACCCACAATCTCGCTCTCGAAAGACACATCTCGAGCAAATTTCGCACAAAATACTGGGCCACGAACAAAAATTCATTCGTAAATTATAAATACGCACATACTATGCTGAAAAGAAATGCTTCAAAGTGCCAGTTTGGAATGCGCATACTGTGCTTCCAAGAAATGCTTAAAAATGCATAGATTGAAATATGCGCACATTATACTTCCAAAAAATTGTTCAAAATGCTAGATTGGAGTATGCATATTTGGAAGAAATCAATCGACTTTGGAACCCTTCCCAGCATGAATTCAATTCGCGCTACTTTTTCCTCGTTCGCGCTCCCATAATTCCCGCGGCGAGTCGGCCAAGGAGGATTCCGTGAGGCAGACGGAGAAAATTCTCGGTCGTGGAAAGTGCTGGATAAGCAAGAGCGTGTGCGTTTCCACTTTCCCGCGCGAGCACACGGTGTCGGGTCCCCGGCGGTGCGGGTCGCGCTGCATTTTTGCGTAATTTTCTGCGCGCGCGGAAAACCGTGACGTCAAAAGAGGATATAGAGGACGGAGAGAAGCTCGCCGGGGGGGGGGGAACCAGATTTACGGGAGCCGGACGCGCGTAAATCTGTTTTCATCGTCGACACCTCTATTACGCCGCTATAATTAAGCACCGAGAGCGCGCCGCTTGGGAAATATACTGGAAGGTCGCCGACTAGATCGATCAAACGCGGATGAATGCTAGACGAACGATATGTATCGAATGCTACGACTCGCACACAGCTTCCTACGATGATCGCGAAGTTTGCAGGATCGCGTCGAAAATCAGTTGGGATTTCCATTAGATCTTTGCTTTAGATTATTTAGCTTCTGTAAAGGAGACTGTCTTGTTAACACGTTGACTGCCATGTCACCCATATGTGGCTGACGGAATTATTTATCCAGGTTTTAAAATGAATTTTTACGTTAATATATTAATTCTACCAAATCTGATTAGGATCTGTAAAGTGCAAGTACGTTGGAGGACTACTCAATATCATACATTTAATTTCTTTCAATTTTTATTTCATTAAATATCTTACTTTGATTTTATAGAATTGTTGAGGTTTCTAGGTTGCCAGTCAAAGTGTTAAAAGAATATCGCGCGAGAGAATAATTTAAAGTATTGTTGGATGAAAGGGATGAAGGGGTAAAAACAACCCTTTGGAGGCACACCCTTGGAAATATTCTAATAAGGATCTCCCAGGTGTGGGTTCTAATAATGATATAATTAGACTGCGGATTTTATGCGTTTATGGTACAAGTGGATAACAAAATAGATGAACCATTTAATAAAACCTATTGCAATTATTAAATGAAATCAATTCTTATGTAACTGCCTTTTCCTATAATCGATGCGGATAATTTTTATTTTGCATAAAGATCCGCAGACTAATAACAATATAAAAATGTGTTAACTGGATCATTGTATGCTCCTCAACCTTTAAAATTCGAAAACGATCAACACCCGAAAAACGTAAAACTCGCTAAGAGACCGGGCGCCGATCGTCTGTCACTTACAAACTGGAACCAATAAATTCTGAGCATTTGCCAGTCACCTGTGCGGGGGCGAACAACCCCTAACAGCTCCCGGTTCCCAGAATTGTGAAATGTGCGAGACGGATGCCCGCTCGCGTCCACCAGGTGAAAAGGAATTTGAGATTCCGTTGGTGGGGGGAGGGTGGGTTGGCCGTTACAGTTTGGGGGGTTGTAGCTGACTTTTTTTCTCGCTCACGCGTCGGAGGGGGTTGAATCGTCGGACGCCGCGGGGGTGGGACAAAATCTGGAGCCGAAAAAAGGGACCGATTCTCGCCTCGGACTGGCATAATCCCCGGCTGCGTGCCGCCGACACGTTCCACAGGAATTCTTACGGGAACCACCACCAGCGTCGATTGTACCGATCGACCTTTTTTCGGGCCTCGATCATGGACCGACACGTCCCCGGCTAGTGTCTACGCCGATCCTGGCCTTCGGAGAGACACCAAGACCATTCTTCGAACGGCTCCGATTGATTCCTGAAAGGTGGAGACTTCTGGCCCCGGGTTAGGCCGCCATAGTCCTCCACGGCTTTCCATCGGCCCCGCTTTGGGAAACTCGTCGCGTACCGAGAATGCCGAATGGTAATTTCGGGATGGAGTACAGTTAGGTAGCTGGCAGTCCTCTGAGATGCCAGGGAGCCGCCTGAAACGCTTGGGAGAGGCATTTGGAAGCAGATTTTGCCCGAGGGATGCTTCAGAGCCCTTAACTTCTTCGCTTATGGTTTATTTTGTGGCTAGAGTAATTGGAAGTTATTTGTCTGTTATTTCCTGCAGAGAAAAGAAAATTGCGCTTCTTTCGTATGCTTATACTGCCACTAGTGGCTAAATATTGATAACAAGACCGCATTTTATGCATTTATGCATAAATTGAAACCGTTGCAAAAAGTCACGTATTCGACTCCTGTGTCTTGCAATTGATGCAAACAATTTTTAGTTTGCATAGAGGTGGTGCGCAGTCTATTGATAACGCAAAGAATTTCGTTTCGAGCTAAAAAGGACTTGATAACCTAATGAAACTTCATTTGAGGATTTTAGTATGCTATCGTCGACACTCCAGCATTCCTTGCAACCCCACCTGCAACAATTATGCTTGTACAGATCTCAGGTGTTTCTATCATATTTTCGACCAACATGTTTCACCAGCTTGTATCCACAAAAGGGTGTGTCTTCGTTACGCAAGATTCCGAAGCGTCTTCGCTGGAATTCCACGCATAATACACAGGTGTTGCAATCGCGGCGTCGTGGCACAGTTTCTTTTTCCTTTCTTTAGAATTCGGAACGCGCTTTATCTTATCGTAGGATTAACTATTGTCACCTCTGGCGCCGTCTATTCCGTTTTTCTATTCTGGCCAGGATCGGTAGGATTCTTCGTACACTGACGCGGACGATGGTCATCGGGTGTGTTCTTGGACGACAAGAAACTGCGTTCTCGCCTTTTCTAAATTTATTCATGGCCTTTTATAATTTATTTATGGAGCATAGCTTAAATTAGCAAAAATTTTAATCGTGTTCGAAACGATTCAGTGGACTTCGTACATGCACGAGAAGAATGAATAGATGAGATATAATATATGGTAAAATTGTCCGAAAAAATTGGAGAACGGTCGACACGAAGATATAATAAATTTCTATTCCTGTTGTTCGAAATTAATGCAGAACATTTTTATTTCGCACGAATATCTTCACTGATCTGGAATATTATAACCAGATTACAAATTAATGAAATACTGTCGTACAAAAAATTTTAACGATACATTCAGCTTGAAGAAGGCAAGAGTTTAAGCAACTCCCAACGTGTGTTCTCACGTCCAATTTCGATAAACTCGTCCGTAACGATCCGACGGATTTTTTTTTTTGTGATCGGGGAGTATGATCGGGACCGATTTTTCGTTTTGGCCCGTGGGACCCGTGAGAACTCGGCTCGATGCCGGTGTGTGGCGCAACAAATTCGTGGCGGTCGAGAAAGTGAAGTGAAAAACCTGTCGTTAATGGACAGTGGGTTTTACGGGCTCGTAAATCTCCCGGGAAACGCGGAATTCGAGTCTCTCTAAACAGGTACAAATGCAGGACTGCATATACGTATGTAGAATATACCTGGATCGTTGTTCCGAGAGATCGTGGGGATTGCTGATCGATCGCTATCAACGAAAACAACACTAAACCGTACTTAAACCGAGACGACTATATATATATCGAGCTATCTATAATGTTTAACCTTACGCCGCACTGGAACGTCCATTAGCCGGTTTGTTGGTGATTCCGGTGCCCATTACCCGGGAAACAAACCTTTTTAATAGCGCTCTCGGATATACTATTAATTATTATGTATTACACGAAAATCCTAATGACTCGCAAAGTAATCGGTTTAACTGTTCCTGCGACTTCTTTCGATTTTCGTTAAAATCAAATTTTTGATTATAGCAAATAGAAAAGACATAGTTTATCGTAACGATAATTTTTGCAACATTCTCACACCATGTACAGTGATTTCTCTATATATGTCGCCAACGCCTGGATGATAAACGTCGCGGAATTATCCTCACGGGTATACCCCGTGAGGGTTAACATAGCTCGGGTACGACCGTTCAGCGTGGATCAAAGAGTAATAGTATCTCCTGGACGATACATGACGCTGACAAGACCCGGGTTGTTGACAAATATCGAGAATTCACTGTAGATCTTAATGAAATTTAGTTTGCTTAACAGATTGTAGTAAAAACTGTAAAGTAGGGTGTCGAGTGACCATTTTGTTTGCTTATCGGCTGTCCCGTTTTTGTTAATAAATATTGTTATAGATGCAGGAACCATACCGCATGAGTTGGGTAACATCCTTGGCGAAGGGTGTCCTCCTCTAAGGGTTCCGCCTCGGAATCGCGCGTACAAAAATTACGGAAAATTGTAGAAAAATAAATGGCGGCAAAGTAGAAGAAAAATTGCGGAAAGATGCTCGCCGGTTGCATATCGATTGCGCCTAAGTGCAGCAGTCCGTTCACGGTCGAAAGTTAGCGCTCATGGGAGCGTGGCCGCGAGCGCGGCCAATGGTTCGCGGCCGTTTAAATCATGTCCGCGTTCGACTCTCGCGTGTTTTCGTGGCCGATAAACTATCCGTTGACCGATCATTGGTAACGCGACGCTCGGCCGTTCGTTCGTTGTTCGCTTTAGAAATCTACCGTGAATAATAACCACCAGCGTGGCGGCGGCGGGGCCGTGTTCTCTCTTTCGAACGGTGCCGGTTTGTGTATCCGCCTTCTCCCCGGCCAGACCCTTAATTTATGCCGCCTCTAACGTGATCGTGACGCGCTCGAAATGTTAACGCTGGGAGCCCGTCTCCTCGAGCCGCGAAACGACTGATTTCACTCCGCTCGGCCTGTGCTCGCCTGTTTAACAATGCCGACCGCGACAACCGATCTTGATTACTCTGAAATCGGACCGATTCGCAGCCCGCGGATTCCCATACCACCGATCTGTATCCTATTCCACCCTGCCGAATGACACTGAAAATTCGAATTTTACTGCTGGGATCTTTAAGATAAGATGACGTGTGTTCGACTGTCTGCTACCGGTCAGATTTTTATTCGGAATTTTTCTTCGTGTTATGAAGGAAATATGAAAGAAAACTTCACGATGTTGCTTCACCTGGTGAAAATATTCGGTCGAAGACCATCCCCCTGAGGTATAATTTTTCAGGCACAAAATTGAGAACAACTTTGAATTGTACCCCGGGGGGGGGGGTGAGAGGGGTGGATTTCGAGAATCCTGCTGGTCGATCGGCTTCGCGAAACGGTTCGGAAGCTCTATTCGCACAGATATATTCGACACGAGCGATCCATCGCGTGGGAGAGTTAACGGAAGCGTGCGCACGAGCGGGTCGGCTCCGTCGAGCGAGCATAAAGAAAACGCTCTTGTGGATCTGCGCGGATCCGCGCGGCGGTTGCAGGTCCGAGGAACGATTAATCTTCCGAGACGGAGCGAGAGATCTCGGTTTTAATCGACGAGAGTCTCTTTACCGATCGAACCGAACCGCCGCCGCAGTTTCGGCTAATTATTCTGCTCGAAGAGCGAATCGTCGCGGTGTACCGTTCGACGAAATCGACCGTGAGAATCCTTTTAATTATCGCGTAATCACCGATAGGCCCTGCAAACCGATCCGTTTACGAGCTTTACGCGTTCTCGCGGCTCTTTCTTTCCGTTTTCTTTTTCTTTTTCTTCTTCTTCTTCGTTTCTACCGATCTCATCTTGGTGTCGCAGACTTTCCACGGTTCTCTCCGTCACTTTGTTCCGCTCTTTTTTTCTCGGTTCTTCGTTTTCGGTGAAGTTTAATAATTAACTGTACTAATTGGGTGGTTCGAGCGACGGCGTGTACCCATCTGATTAATGCCCGATACTAAAAGCGGTTCGTGCCTAAAGAGTACGTTTTATAACTTCCTGCATTTCTCGCGGCGTTTTGCGGAAGTACCGGCGAACAATAAAGCCGGCCGCGCGTTCCGCTCGTCCTATCACCTCCTCTCTCTCTCTCTCTCTCTCTCTCTCTCTCTCTCTCTCTCTCTCTCTCTCTCTCTCATACTCATTCGTGATACTCTTTCTCTGTTGAACATTGCACACACACGCACGGTATACACAGCATAGACAGACAATGAAATTCGCCGATTCTATTCACCGTTTCTTTCGTTGCAGATGCGCGAACGGCTACATCGGGCAGAGGTGCGAGTTTAAGGATTTAGATGGTTCCTATTTGCGTAAGTATCAAACATTTTCTATGCGATTTCCGCTACCGGATAATTCGAGGGAAGGTGCCTGATGTTCCCCATTAAATTTGTACAAAAATTTATTGCATTCTGCTTTTTAAGCTACTATTAGTATTATTTGCAATATCAAAACGGAATAAAGACACTGCAAGATGACAGAACGCTTCTTAATGCAATTGAAACATAAAAAGACTTTCTGACCAACATGATATTTTTATAAAATCAATATGCGCAGTAGCTCCTCATTAACTGCTGAACAATCACAAAGTCATAGCAATTCGATAATTTTGACGAAAAGTGCAGGATTAAAGCTTACCATAAGGAGCGCTTCTTGAACTTTTCCAGGTCACTTCTCGGTCAATTCTTTCTCCGAACGAAGCTCGGTTCAAGCAACTGTGCCATGAACAAAATTCATTTTTATTGTAATATCAGGCATCTTAGCTCAACTCGTGAATATTTTAAATTGGGCATCACTTGCACCGAGAAGCAAGCAATGCAAAAATGAGACCGTGAGTCAAACTTTATCCAAGCCTGATCTGGGCTGCTGCCTCCACTGTTTCTCGAGATGAGATCCTTTTCACTGTCCTTGGTCCCAGGACACCGTCCGAGACGTTCAGGTGTGAAATTCTGTGAGAAAGTCCTTGAGTTCTCGATGAAGTCGATTTGCTCGCTGTGTCACTGCTTTCACCGAACCGGCAGCACCTAGCAAATTGAACGGAGCACTATTTCACTGAAAATATCAATGATCATGAGAACTACAAATGTTTCTCTAATCCTTCAGTATCTCACAATTTTTCAAAAAAAAGTAGTACCTTAACAAATATTCGTTTTTGAAGACGTTCATTAAAACGAGTCAAAGTTATTAACAGACTACGGATTTTATGCATTTATGGCAAGAATGAATAGCAAAACAGTAAAAGCATTCGAATAATTTAAAAATACTGTTCTATAGTTCTCAACTCTATAAAGTCATTGCGGAACGAAATAAATGTCTATGTAGCTCTGTAGAAATTTTTTATTTCAGTTATTTATTTATTTCTAGTTATTTTAATATTTCAAAAATCTTTTTAATCCTTTCAACAACTGTTCGTCCAATTTCTTCCTTAAAATATCAACTGAAAAACCAAAGAAAAATTCGACGAGGTACAGGAAGAATTAATAACATTGAATCTAGACAACCATCGATCTAAATAGCAAGCTAATGGATCGCGTCTCCATCGACTAACCGTAAAATCTAACAGTAATTCACCCACGGGAATACTATTTACGTATTCCATTGTATTCCGATTAAAAATACGGCAAGAGCGAATTAAATGTTATAATAACATTAGGTTTACCAAAAGGAGCACTAAAAGTGACTGTTTCACTTTATAAAAATAACAAGAATGCGACTATCCAATATTTTAGCCAATTTTTAAGTAGTATATATCCAAAGAAATAAATTTGTTACATAATTCCTCATGGATGCATTTCTACAATTTCAGTGATCGTAAAATAAAAATATTAGAATCCGTCAAAACGACCGTAAACCGGTATAATGGTAGAAATATGTGCTCCGGTCTAACGCTGCACGCGTGACAGTGTTTATTATTATAAGGATTACCGATCGCACCCGGAAGTCCCGAACAGCGGTCCAGTTAGTCCTTGTTTCGTGAACCGGTAGTCGGGAGACGCCGTTCAAGACGATACAATTAGTTGGGCATTCAATCTCGGGATAGAAACGAGTCTGAGAAACAGGAAACCGTGTCTGCTCTTCTCTAAGAAGCCGATCTTGCGTTACAGCTTCCCGGCAGCGTGTAATGTTGGAGACGGCCAGCATCGCCAGCGGTGCCACGATAGCAGTATTCCTCGTCGTTATCATTTGCATAGCGGCTTACATCCACTGTAAGCGAAAGCAAAAGGAATTGCGCTCGAGGTACGTATTTACATTCGATCCCCCATACATTTGCCATTTCCGAACCACGCCGCGATCCACCCCGCATAGATCTATCTTGTGCGTTTTTACCCGAACCAACTCGGCGAACTAACTGGGAAACCGATCCGACAGAAATCACTATTTATTTACACGCACACGGTCTTGTGCAAATTATTTTCTTAGTTGATCCTAGGTAATTCAGAATGATTTTGCGTGTTTACCCGGCAAATATGATTATGTGATTTGTTACAACAATTCTTCTGGATTGTAAAGAATATTTACTTCCACGATAAACTGTCATTAATGAGGCTACATTAGATGCTTAAAATATCGATTAAAAAATGAATTAGCTTGCTTATACACTACCCAAAGTGGTATCCTGCTCTAGATCTGACAAACATAGTTATTTAGTTTGTTCGAAAATTTTGTTAGCTTCATAGAAAATATTTTCTTCCTAATAGTAATAGTAAAAGTTGAATGAATCTGTCGAACTTAGATGCATAAAACGTCGATATGAAAACGAATTTTAGGGGAAAAAAATGTTCTGTCGGTAAAGAGAAATAATTCGTGAAGAGATTAGCAATTTTTCTGAGGGATTACTGGAAATTGAACGTGAAAAGATTTTTCCGGTGGACCGAACGATTCGGTTAGCTTGTCGCGCTCAGGATTATCTGATAATCCCTTTTTGTGTGCTGATTTTGAACGTTCGATGTTATCTTTTGTGGCAATAGTAACTGCGTCGACACGGTGGATGGTCCTGGACGAGATCCGGAGCTGAGGCCGTTTAGCAACCGCAGCCGCTCCCTCGGGATCTTCATGACCAAGAATCCTAATAGCTCGGTAAGCGAATAATACCAATATTAATATCTCTACACCTTGTCCAGTCTGTTTCGACCATAAATTCAGTTAAATGAAACTCCTTTCTCTAAAAAATATTCGGCCACTGCATATATCATTTTCGAAAAATTCTCTATATTTGAACTACTATAATTTCCTAAAAAGAAAATCGTACAGCAATAAATTCCGGGCTCATTTTGAAGCTTGAACCCAGTACTTTCCCACGCTGTAATCCTTTTATGTTTTATATAGTTTTGTACAAAATAACAGAGGGAGAATTGAAGTCATGCTTTTTTATCAAAAATGGTACCAATTGAAACATTTCTAAAATCATTGAAAAATTTTTTTGATGCCCGTATGCGGCATAGATTTGAATGAACATCATCAGTTTTCCAGTACCTCCTAAAACAATCTCAGGAAAAAAATTAATGCACGTGTGCAAGAGCAGAGGCTTCAAGCTCTAAAATGAGATCAAACTTATCGCTGTACGACTGTCTTTTATCAAGTTATAGCAGTTCAAACATTCGCGACTTCTCGAAAATCTAGTGATACATTTTGACGGTTGAGCTTCTGTGTCGTTGAATGACGGTCGAGTCCCGAGTAAAGGCAACACGAGCACCATTCGATCTGTTCCCAGGCGGCGATCGAGCAAACGAGAATGCCCGGATGGAACAGCCCGGAAGCGGAGTCGATGAGAATGGCGTCGATCAGCGAGGGCAAGCATTCGAATCAATAATAGCCAATCTGGTGCCTAATTCCAAACGACACGGACCGACGGCGTCTGGGCGTAGATCATCCTAGATCATCATCGTCATCATCGTGTAGGAGAGAGAGAGAGAGAAAGAGAGGGAGAGAGAGCGAGAGAAAGACAGAGGGACGCGTCCACGGAACGAATCGACCGCTTTCGCCCGTCTCCAATGCTTTCTGTCTCCGTCCATGGACTACGTTTACGGGCAAGACGCGTTTCCCTCGATTCTTCTTGAACCGATCTCTCCTCTCTCGCGAGAAAACCTTGCAAGAAGACGGATCGACTGATCGGCAAGCTTAACCATCCCCTAAATCGTCTGAAAGACAACGAGTTAGGGGATCCGATTGCGGAAGAGATCGAAGAGGAATCGCGCAGGACTCCAAATGGAAGTAGCTTAAACTTTAAATAGAGCTGGACCTTTCGGAAGAACAAAGAACGAGGACAAGAAAGGGAGGCTTTAAAAATAAAAGCCCCGGATACTCGTCTAGAGAGAGAGAGAGAGAGAGAGAGAGAGAGGAAGGGAGGAGAGCGAGAGAATGTACACACCCTAATGATTGTTTCTATCTGCACGGAAAGTGAAATAGTTTTTGGATCAGACAATAATAACAATCGAAGAAACAAGAGAGAAATCCAACAACAACTGCAACCAGCTAGCGACGAGAAGAAATCTACGAGTTCTGTTCTCCCGGCTTCTTCGAGAAGAAGCGTTTTCCAGTGGATATCAGCGTTACGACATTATTTTCACTTTCTGTCGTCGTTTCTTCTCTTCTCTCCGCGCTTACCGCGCGATTTTCTCCTTCTTCTCGATCTGTCGATCGGTTCGGCGAGAAGTTCCTCTTTGCGAACACACCAGAGAAGAGAGATAGAAAAGAGAAGCGATCTTCGGAGATTCCTCGAAAAATGCTCGTGTTCCGGCTTTGTTCTTTCTGTTCGTCTCGGTTCGTCGGTTCCTAGGCAGACGATAGCGTGTTTCTGCGCTGGTAGTGCGACTGTGTAAGAAGGACTGTATGCGTGTGTGTATGTGTGTGTCTGTCTGTCTGTATGTCTACTGTCTACGTTTGTTGTGTATGTATCTGCGTGCGTGAGTTTGTGGGTGGGACTCCCGGCTGTCCGCTCGATAGACGATTATTTATTTATTCGGAAGCTCGTCTCGGGCGCGGGAATAATCGGAGGATCACGGCGCAACCATCGGAACGTTGTGTGCATCGTCTATGTGTGTTGTATGCACGTGTGTATGTGTCGTGTCGTCCCGTCGCGAAACGATTGGTGCTCATGAAATGTCGTTTTCTCGATCCATCGACGTGTCCTCGTTTTATTCGGATCGCTCCACGCTATATCTAAGACAACGCCAAAGAGAATCCAAAACGAACCGTGTAACCGTGTATCTTAATAGTTTATCCGGAACGTGTAAAGAACACGCGCGTCGTCCGCGTCCTCGACGAAGGATCGATCTGCGGGACTGCGGGAAAAATGGTGCGCAAAGGAATATATATACATATATATATATACCATGGGAAAAAAAAGAAACAAGTTGATTCAGTCGCGTAACGTCTCCAAAACGCTCGACGATTGAGAAAAACGATGTTCCATTTACCGGGACACGCGCCCCGATGCGGGACGCGGCGCGCAGAAAAAGTATTCGCTTCTTAGTACACTATTGAGAACAGTAAAATCGCTACTGTGTACTCTATTCTTCACAAAAACAGACTTAAGATATGGACGATCTCGATGAATATGTCCATTCTATCTGTATAAATTGTACGTTGTGTGCCCGAAGCAAAGGTAGACAGATTTTGTGATCATTAACATGGACTTTTAGGAGTCTCCTTTTACACAAGATCAACTAAAATTGACGCTAAAACTATCAAATAGGTTGAAAGACTGGTTCCAGATTTTTTATTTCACAGTCACCGAGATTATATACTGGGAACACGATTGAATAAGTTTATTTGGTTCAAAATCGTTGTATACATACAGTCTAGTTATTTTTATAGGACAATGTAAATCAGTTAATTTTTATATATTCAATGGTTCTGACGTTTATTCTCTATAACTCATTTTTTTTCCGACCATGATCAGAAAGAGTATATCTCTTGAAAAGAGATAAATTGTATAAATTTATTTATTCAGACATATCAAAAATCAAATTAATGCAGTCCAGTTATTTTTGTAAGACAGTTTCAACCAGTTGATTTTTACTGTTTTGATAATTCCTCGTCGATTCTCTATGGTTCTATTTTTCCATTAAGAAATATGTATCTAGAAGAGTGGTTAGAAAACACATACTAAAAATTAAATAAATGCAGTCTAGTTATTTTTACGAGGCAGTATAAATCAGTTAATTTATATTGTTCGGTAATTCTCTGTCAATCATCTATAATTCGATTTTTCCAAGCCTGTGCAAGAAGTATGATTTTGAAGAGGGATTGGAAAACGTGATTATAGCTGACACACCTGTAGAATCGTGATAAACAAATTCTTTAGCTAGAAAGAAGCAGAGGAACATTGAAATGTCGTGTTGAATTCTAGCGAAGGAACGAGAACAGACTTTTAAAAAATGAAATAACAGATGTGCGACTACACGAATCGTTATAAAAGCAACCCCTTCATTCAGTCTTTTAATAGACCCTAAAGTGGATGGTGTTAGGCGCCGCCATTTTTCTTGGTACATTTTCTTCGTCCAAAATTGTATATACCACATAAATTCAAGCAGTCGAAATTGTCTAAACAATTGAGATAAATTCCGCAAGATCGTCTAAGATATTCTAAAAAAAGTTCCAAAAGATTGTCCAAGGTATTCTACCAAATTCCTAGACATTCTGAAAAGTTCCGAGAAGTAACATGCGCGATTTAATTGCCAGTGTCCGTCAGCGAGTACTTTTTCCGTTCGCCGTGTCAAGTCCTCCGATTACTGTTCAGCGTGGAGTCTCCGAGGATCTGCGAGGATTTTCGAGGCTGTCCGAATCCGGAGAACGGCGAGATTCTGTAAAGATCAGCGGACAGCATCGTGCATTTCGGTGAGTAGGATGAATAGAAGAAACCGGGCCCCGCGTCTTTGGCCGAGAGGTTCACCTCCTGCCGCCCCCACCCCCCATGTAAATAGTAAATTATCCGTACGTGCAGAGGGCCAGCCGATCTGACTCGTTTCGAACCCCTAGGTAATTTATCTGAGCCTCGTATGCAAGAATCGCCGTTTGTAGCGGAGAAACTACAATCAATGACGCTTCGATTAAGCCAGCCCCCTTGGACCCCCGAGTGACTACCCCCCAGTACCCCTCAGTGTGACGACAAATAAATTTCCACGGGGAGAGAGACGAGTCGGTTGGATGACAGGGGTCGCGTGAGAGATTGCCGGGTCGCGTGCACCACCGAAAATAACCGTGGTTTTCGAGAGAATGAGAGAGAGAGAGAGAAGGAAAGAGAGTATGAGAGAGAGAGAGAGAGAGAGAGAGAGAGAGAGAGAGAGAGAGAAAACGAGAGAGGCGAACCGAAAACAAAACGTTCCGCCGCCGAAGGCGACGCCGTCCCGAGGAGTGTTGCGCGAAAGATGCACGATATTTTTTTCGTCGTTCGTACCTAACGCTCTCCGCGCAGAGAGAAGGAGAGAGAGAAAGAGAGAGAGAGTTCAGGAGAGAGGTCTATCCGTGTAGAACGGTGACTTGTATATTTGTAGATACTGCGGAGTGAGGAGAAGCTTCCAAACGCTAGATCGTCTGCTCTTCTTGTGTCTTAACGGGTCGCGATCAGTCAGCCCCCTCGCACCCCCATGCTTTCTATCCCCCTTTGAAGTTCTCAGCCAAAGGGTTGAAAACTCTGTAAGTCCTCCTTGACTAGGGAGAAATGGATCAGGGGAGCGGAACGGAAGAGACAAGAATTGGAGACGAAGTTTAGGTCGCGATCAGTGGAGGAGGCCTAACAGAGAAGTTGTGTTTCTCGGGGATGCCCGATATTAATTTATAAATAGTCCTAATTAACGTGGAGAAACGGCGTTATTCTAATTTAATTTTCCTCCCCCTTGTACACGCAACATAACATACAGAAACACACACACATACACGATACACATAGACACACACACAGACACGAAGACAGCAGTCCAGCGCCCTCCCCAGAATCGTACGTCTCATACTTTGTACTTGGTTCCTAATTTATTCTTATTTTCTCGTAATTAATTAATTATCACGATTTAATTATTCTTACTAATTCACGGTCATTAGTTAGGATCGTTCAATTATTCTTTTTTTTTTCTTCTTTCCTCTTAATTATTACCTATCGATCAGAACTCGATTAATCAGTTATTCCTAATAAATTAGCTCTCGCGTATTTTGGTTAACGATACGTTTTTTTAAGAACACAATCTATTATTTATGAGGAGAGAGACGAAACGAGGAAGGTGAACGGAGGCGGCGAGGATCGCGAGACGATCGAAAAAGCTAGACGGTCCTGATAAAATCGGAACGCCATTTTTGTAAAATCCTTTGTCAATCGTTATGTAATTCAAAAGTAGTGACATCTTAGGATTCCAAAATTGTTTCGAGGTTGAATCAGCCGGAAGATTGCGACACCTGATCCACGATTCGTTGAACGAAGTGTTGGGGGATCACACCCCACAGATCACCATCGATCCCTCTAGCTCCTAGAGCTGTCATCCAGGAATCTTCAGTGATCTTCCAAAAACCTCGGACCCGCGACTAAAATATGAGTGATCCAGGAAGATCGCTCGGTGGACCGGCACTAGCGTAGATCGCAGCGTGACCTAGTCGCGATCGAGCGATCGCTCAAGACGCGTGGATCCTCCAGGATCCGATTTCCCCGTGATTTCCATATCGGAAGCGAGCAATTAACACGAATTGTTCGCTCGTTTATTTTTTCCATAGCGTTTGGCATTTTCATTTCCCCACGGGGAATGTGTTGAAAAAACAGGACTCCATTGCCTGGATCTAGAACGATCGCTCGAACTCTCCGCGATCCAGCGATCGTTTGAAGCGTGCAGACAGAGTGGTGGCATTTTAGTACATCAGACAGCGCCGTGGCCGTGTGATCGCACGGATCTAAGTGATCAAGGGAACCCGGAAACGAGGAAAAAAGAAAAAGAGGGAGAGAGAAGGGGGTAGACGGGTGGTTTCGAACCGGAAAAGCGTATTTAGGACGAAAGAAATATCGGACAATTTTCTTTGGGTCAGTTGAGCGCCTGTCCTCGAAGTAGCAAGCTTAGGGGATCGATCGGCGAGGATTCTCGGGGCGACCGGAACTTCGAAATTCGCGGTTGACCTTGATCGTAGCTCTCGTTCGATTTCCGGCTTACTT
This sequence comes from Halictus rubicundus, assembly GCF_050948215.1. NCBI lineage: Eukaryota > Metazoa > Arthropoda > Insecta > Hymenoptera > Halictidae > Halictus > Halictus rubicundus. The sequence goes on from NC_135152.1 coordinate 4,507,960, forward strand.
CTTCGCTTCCGGATCTCTCGGCGAACGAAATGGACACGTCACGAGTCTGTTTCTTCTGGATTTTTCTACTCCTCGTTTCCGCGACTCGCTTGCTCGCTCAGAGTGTTGTTGTTTAACAATGATTAACAAAAAAAAAAGAAAAAAAAGAAAAGAACTCTTCAGTTCTCCGTTTTAATTTCCGTACGGAGATCCGCACGCGTCTGGGGACACGCGTCGGATCTCCCAGAACGAAATTGTCTCGTTCCCAAAACGTGAATCGCGTGCGCTTTAAGCATGACGGCGGACGGTAGGTACCCCCGTCCGACATTACCAAATCCGTACTGTATCGCGCGGTATGCTGTTCGTTGTAAATGTACCAAAGACAATGTCGATTAACTGACAAATAATTTAGTTTATTTAAATGCAAAAGATGAGAGAGAGAGAGAGAGATAGGACGCGTAGCAGGTAAAAAGAGAGAAAGAGAAATGGTGAACCGTGCGAGAGTAATAGAAGATAAGAATGATAGATGCGAGAGAGAGAGAGAGAAAGAGAGAGAGAGAGAGTGAGGGGTTCAAACGTTCCCTATTCGTGGAAAATTGAAGAGGGAACGACCAAGAATTAAATGCGGGACATATATATTAATATACGAAAGTTATCTATCCAAAGGAAGCTGCTAAAGTGTCATTTAGCTAGACGAGATTGATCACTGGGATCCGCAATGTTGCATCAAAACATTGTTATTATTTTTGTAAAGAAACCATGTACATGTATTAACTTAGCGTGCGCTGCGTATGGAAGCTTACGATATGTTGATTATTATTATTATTGCTATTATTATTATTATCTATTTTTATTATTATTATTATCTATTATTATTATGATTATGATTATTATTATTATATTGAAAGGAATAAAAACTTGTAATCTTGTTTCCCGAAATGTTTAAATAGCATAAATATCGAGATCTTACACGTTACTACTTTTTATACTTCATTCGACGTTCCCCTACCCCTTGATCCTCCATTCTTCAGACACCACGGGAATGACTGTAATTTCAAATTAATTAGTGTAGTCAAAAATTCATTGAGTCAGCCTAGTTTTTACGTAGAACCAAAAATAATTTTCATTCTCGAAGTTTTGTCGGCGCAGGATATTTGATAATTGAACAATTGGTTCATCTAATCCACATTGTCAACTATTATTGCCAGTCTCGATATTTATTATTGGTTGGTACCTATTCAATCATTTTTCCACATTAATCATGATTGCAAATTTAAACAATGATGTTTCTTACCGCCGTTCTTCCAGAGAACTTCCGGTAGCAATTTACCATTAGCATCTAGTAGGCTCTAAATTAAATGAATAAAAATCAATGAAATGTAACCAAGAAAAATCTGGAAATATAAAGCTTTCTAATTAAAGGACTTATTAATATTTGTCTAGTCTTTTAGTAGAAAATTGTCGCGTTTTAAAGTAGTAACAAAATTTACCTGAAAATGTTGAAGCAGCGTTAGTGCAATGAATTGGAATTCAAATTTCCCGCGGCGTAGTTGGGCTTCCTGTGGCGCGCTAATTCAAAAAATGCGCCTTCAGCATCCTGGCGGGAGTCGCTGAGCAACGTAAGTCCGTACACCTAATTACTATTTAATGTGCACTACCCCGATAATGAGTGCTATCCTGAGTACAGGTTAATGGTCTCGTTCATGCGATAGACCGGAATCTCATGAATATTCAGCCGTCGGTCTGACCAATGTCTTCTTTTACTGCATTTTTCAGGCAGAATCTTTCGGTTCAGGACATACAGCAGGAATTATACCGGGTAGTCCTTGTAAAACCAGCACAAATGAAAAATCAACACCACGTAATTATAATAATAATTACAACTTAAACCCCTTAAAACAAACAGTATTATCAGCAAAGGCAAATGGTGTAATTACATTTTGCTCTCTAAATAAAAAAATAATTTACCTCAAAATAGTGGATGTCGAAAATATTTTGAAAAATAATCCCTATTTAAACATTGATGGGTGCAAACGCAATAGTGTCGGTCTAGAAAACCAATTTTTCACTTTATTTGATGATAAAACAACGTTCCTAGACTTCTCGACATTTTTCTTGTGAAAATTATGAATTCATTGAAACTATAGCAGGCTCTCGACGTAAGAAACTTAAATGTTTCTGTTACACGACAAATATATCTTCTTTGGTTTACCAAAGTTGGTTAGTCCTTCGCGTGAACTAACATTCTGAGGATGACTCGATTGAAGCATGTACCTAACACGACGCACAAATTAATATGTACACAGTATGTTTGTTTTGTAATCTTACAAAGAGAGAGTATTATACTATACACCGGTAGATTATTAACGATGCTGGCACTAAAAACATGTATCATTAGTACATCTTGAGTCTTACTGGGGATTAGAAACGAAGAAGCAATTTATCAATGAACGATTAACGTGAAATAATCAACGAGAATGTATGTACATAAATAATTTGCTAAATAAATATCACATGATTCGTGCTGGTGGCGGCGGAGGTCCACGTCATGTTTTTCTTTTCTTGTAACGGCGAATGTACCCCGACCACAGAGCTGGTCCACGTAGATGGTACAGTCCATAGATCTGATCCACGGTTCGATCACGAAGGGGTAGATTAGGAGTCCACTTGAGCACACGCGGCATCACCACGTCGAATTTGTGCCTCGACAAACTCATTAACGCCGACATCACCCCCTCTTGTTGCTCGAACGACACTGATTGAAAGTGCAAATTCCCGATTAACATATTCTCGACAACCTGCAATCTGGGTTAAGCGATTTCAATAAAAAGCGTACCTGCATCGGAATCGCATAGGTCGCTTAGTTGCTCCACGATATCGCCCACTGCCTTGTCTTCATCTCCTATTGGGAATGGGCGCAATAGAGTACCTGCAATTATAGCAAAAAAGAATTAAATATCAATTAATATAAACATTGAAAGTTCTCTATGTTAGAGATGTGCGAGAATCACACACATCTGATAATAGTGAGTGAAAGTTAATTACCGAGAAGGCAGAACGCTTTGTACCCGCTGTGGCATTTATTATTGACTATCATGGGCAACAAGAAACCCTTAATGATATTTTTGTACGTCCACGCCGTGCCCTCCTTCTTCGCTAAGAGCGTGATGGCGGCCATTACTTCGCCCTGACATTTTTCTACAACGAGAACAATTAATATCGAATCGCAATTACATTGAAGTAATTTATTTTAGTGTTTCACTTACCTTGGAAAGCTTTCAACAAGTCGATTGCGATATCCTTAGACAATGTTCCTAATGGATACTTGTAGTATATCCTTACCAAGCTTTTTAATGCGCTCAACTTAGGATAGTCGGAAGCGCTCATCGACAGGATAAGATGCGCGATACATTTCGGCAAATAGTCTGCAGATTATATCCAGTAATATAACAGAAATTCACATAAAACTAGAACTACCCGATTATTGAATAAATTCATTCCTTTATATTCATATCTGTTACGTACCTTTAGTGATATCGTTAGATGGCAATACCTCTGGCCAAGAAGTGAATACTGTGTACAAAACAATGGTTGCATTAAGTCCTAAACAATAAAGCGCATCGCAACAGAATATCCTTACTCTTTGTCTGTCTTTCTGAACGCGTGCTAGAACCGTGTACATCCTAGCAAGCGACTCCACAATGTATTTCTACGAATAAAAATAGATGATTGTTGAATTCGTATTATCGAATTTTGAATAGAGTCAATTACTATCATTTCAACCTACATATAGTTTCTGGTTAAATTGAAATATTTTATACTCAATGCCACTTTGAACTAGTTCAATGATCATCGGAAATTCTTTCTCTAAGTCAACCAATAGCGTCGTGATCCTTTGCTGCGATTTCGTCATCAAAGGCGCGGGCGGTGTATGAGTTTTGTCTAAGATCTGTTCGCACTCTTCTTCAGTACTTAAAAAGTCTACGATATTTCTAAAATCGGATAACATCGATTACAGACCGCTTGACAAAATGATAAATACATGGTGTCCCATTAACTCTGTTACAAGACGATATTTCTGCTGTTTATTATGCTACGCAAAATGTGAAAAGCAGGGTACATATTTAGGAATAATTTTTTCCTCAATGTCACTTTTTTCGATTTTTCAAAGTCAACGATGCTTTTTTGTATGTAACTACATATCTTCATTACTATAACGTGAGAGCTAAGGTCAAGACGAAACCAACGACATACCGAACCAAAAATTTGCAAACTATTAGGACTTGATGTGAATTATGAAATAGCTACAACAGAGAGATTTGCGTAGAAAAATTGATAAAAATAGCGGAGATATCGCCTTGTAACACAGTTAGTGGGACAACCTGTACAACAACCGCATTTTGATACTCACTTTGCTATGATTCGATGCGTGCACGCGGTTTTCAATTTCTCAAACACGTCCCGATGCACATCACTCTCCCATTCGCTATCTACGAGCCTCTGCAGCTGTTTCGTTACAAACATATCTGAAATAGAGCACATTTCATAAATCATTTCTTCTTTAAATAACTAATTAAACTTAGCGATATTACCTGTTGCCGCACGGATATTTTCAAAACGTTCACTTTGCCTCTCACAGTGTCTATTCTTAAATGAATTCTTATCATTTAATTGTTCCAGAATCTCAACCGGAACATACGAATTCAATTTGATGTCCCTATAGTAGTACATTTCCTTTGCTCTGTATTCTCTAACTGTCTGAGGACCCTTAGAATCGAATGGCTTATTATTTTCTACAACTTCTTCGACCCTACAGAGATTATCACTATCCTGGCAAGACAGTGATATTAAACTTTCATTTAACCTATCGTTTGCTATCGCCCATTCTTTGAGCTGATTACTTCCATCAATTCTCAACTCGTCATTAGACTCGTTTTCAATATTATCAGTCTCAACTGATCTTATGCAAGTTGGAAAATTAATTTCAAGTCCCTTTCTTGTTTGTTCAGATTGCTCAATTGATGCAGAGATATGATTTGTGGTATTGTCAGTTTCGGTAACTGATTTTTTTCGAGCTGACAAATTATTTCCGAATCCTCTTCTTGATTGTTCCGATTGCTCGCTTAATGTAGAAATATCGTTTGTAGTATTGTCAGTCTCAACAACTGGCCCATTATTAGTTAGCAAATTAATTTCGAGTCCCTTTCTTCTTTGCTCAGATTGTTCTAATGCAGAGATATTGTTTGTAGCATTGCCAATCTCAGTAACTGATTTTTTACGAGCTGACGAATTAATTTCGAGTCCTTTTCTTGATTGCTCAGATTGCTCAATTAATACAGAGATATCAAAAACGGGCTCGACGGGAATAATTTTCAGCTGTTCACTTCTGTCATCACCAGACATTTCATTGGGTGAATCAAGGCTCGAAATCAATGGGCCTATAACTTCTACAATCGTTACAGCTTCGTTGCTACTTCCATCTGCCAATTTCTCGCTATCCTCTTTTGTTACTGTCTGAACAGGTGTTTTTTGTGTCATGTTTGTCTCTTCCGCTATGCTAGTATCAGACTCAGTTCTGTCTGCAGTATTGGTCTGGGGTTTAACCTTTTTATCCTTAACATTTTTAACTAAAGAAGTCTTAGCCTGTGCGCAACTGTTCAAGGAAATATTTGCTTTTTTCGCGACCTTGGATACATGGGCTACTCTAGCCTTCTTCTTAGGAACATAATTCTCCTCAACAATTTCAGCCTCCTGTTCCTGCTGCTTCTTCTCTTCCTCCTGCTTCTTCTCTTCTTCCTGCTTCTTCTCTTCTTCCTGCTTCTTCTCTTCTTCCTGCTTCTTCTTTTCTTCTTCTTGTTGATTCTCACAGTACGCTGGTTCTTTCGCGATGTGCAGCTTCGGGAACGTCTGAATTTTTATAGGCTTCTTCAACTTCCGAAGTTTCCTCATTAATTCCAAACGATGCTTTGGTTCCTCAACCTCTCCAAACTTTCGCTTTCTCGTAACAGTGACGTTCTTAGAGGTAGACTCCGAAATTTCTGGCTCTTCGCTTGCATTCGGCGTTTCCGGCTCCTCTTGCAGAAACGATGGAAGTACCAAATTAGGTTTATCATCCTCATTCGTAGGGGATTTCTCAGTGGAGCGAGACCGATTCGATTTGAAGTTTCCAGCGAAGCTCGGCGCACTTTTCACGGTGGCCTTGCCTCTCGCATTTCTACGCGTCTTTCGAACGAAACACGAGTCCAAATCGGGCTCGTATTGTACTAGCTTGCTAGACTCAACCGAGTCTGAGAGTATCCCTGAGTCGGTCTCACCGCCCATCGATTTGCTACATTCGACTGAGTTCTTCACCCTATCTACAGTCTCCGGTTCGTCCACGTCCGTAGAATGAGCGGAAGAATGCGTTAATGGTTTTATAACATCGTTGCACGTTTCGTTCATTGTTTCCTCGCACGATGAATCTTTCGGTTCATTACTAACATCCTCATTAGTAAGAGAGGCATCGAACAAATTATCGTACGAGTTCGAATCCGAGTCGCTAGCCGGTTCTTCCAAATGTTCTGAGTTTTCTATCGAAACGTCGGATTTCTTAAGAAGCATAGAATGCTTGTGCTTGTGTTTCTTAGGCCTCTTTCTAGCAGAACTCTTCTCCGCTTTCTTCGAAACCGATTCTACTTTCCAAGAACTACCGCTGTACGCGCTTTGCAGTCTTTTCGTGGGTTTCAGTCGGGACAACTTCGACTTTTTCGGAGTCTCATCTCTAAGCTTGTGCACGACCACTGGCTCCTTCTCCTTCGGCTGGCACATGTCTGTCATCCTCCTACACAGCTCCATGAAATTGAATTGCATCGTGCTGTTCATGTCAAACATGTAAAGCGAATTAGGATGACTGTGCTGACAACAGCTGCTGCTCTTCTGCGATTTCAGCTTCTTCATTTTCTTTCGCAGCTTCTTCGCTAACGTGTCCACCTGGTCTTGCAGCTTAAAAATGACTGACTGCGAGGATGCGTCTAACGTCTTGCCCTCGTAGTGATCTGTTTGACTAGCTGTGGTTATGTTCGCCAATGGCACGCGGATCGGTGTTGATCTATCGCAAAAGGCGCTCTGACTCAACAAACCAGACGGTTGGGGGAAATTGTGACAATAATCTACATGGTTTAACGGCGTCGGTGCTGACAGATTCGGAGACGCAAATGCGGAACGGGCAATCTCCGTGTGGAAATTCTGCCGAGGAGTTTCTGGTAAGGCTATTAAATTGTCGGCTTTTCTGTATCCACTGGTCACGTCTGAAATTGTTGGAATTGTAATAGATTGTGTAAGATGTGGAATTTTATATGATTAGCAAAGTTGTGCGAGAATCCGAAAATGTCGGTTGAGATGGGTCGAGAATTTTATTCGGGATCTCCGGGTCGAGAATTTTATCGGAACTCCAGCGAATATTAGGGATTCTTAAGCGATGTTTCAGGTTCTCGAAAATTTTCAGAGTTACTCCCGAGATATTAGGGTTCTCGAATATACTCCGAAATCCCGAATGTTATCAGGAATCTCAATATATTTGACTCCCGAAATTTTCGAGAACCCCTCCCGATCCCAAATAAAATCCTTGACCCGACATTTTCGAAAATTCTGACACCTCTAGTGATTACTTACCTGGTAGTACTGGTGCAGGTTTTTTAAGAGGAGACGAGATCTTTTCTATTAATTTTGGACACGACTCCGTCATAATTTTGCAGATCTTATCAAATGGTGTGGGTTCTATATGGACCTCGCATTTGGCACAAAATATAGGATACATATCATTCTTTACACTATAAAATTCATCTGTCACTACACATTTATCTGAGACTTGTGACTTTTTCATTATTTCATCCTTGGTAAGTGTTGTAATTGTTCCAACGTTTGTTGTTTCTATAATGAAAAGGGAAAGTGAGTACTTGTAAGTACTTGAATCTGAGCATTACAAAAAATATAGTTGTATGACCCATTTAACTTACGATTGTTATAGGTGTTGGTAGCAACATTCTTAGTGATAATATTGTTGCTACACGTGTTGGTAGCGACATTCTTAATAATAATATTGTTGCTATTACTACATGTGTTGGTAACAACGTTTTTAGTGATAATATTGTTACTATTACTACATGTATTGGTAGCAACATCTCTAGTGATAATATTGTTACTACTATGACAGTCATTGTTCTCCGCAGGAGATTTTTTCTCCTTTTTTTTAATCTTTGTTTCGTGAGTCTTTCTTATCGTTTTTAATTCTGCCTCGAGTTCTTTGATTTTCACTGGAAAAGAAAAATCGCAAATAAATCGCAAAGCAACTTACATAATATTTCAATACATCGAAGTTCTTACTTTCAAAAGAGGATTTTTTCAAATCGCACTGCATCATTATATCGTTATTCTGACTTTCCACATCTTTTATCTTGCATATTAGTTGCTGTATATACTGCTGGTCAGCAGCAGCTTTTATTTTGTGGTCATTTACTTGCGTTGTCAGTATATCAATATTCTTTTTATACTCTGTATTTTGCTGAAAAATGCAAACATAAAATAAGTATTAGGGCTATCTCAAAAGGCAAAGGGAATGAAGACAACGAATTTTTACTAACAATTTCCAACTTGATAACTTTAGCCAATGTAGAATTGTAATTACAAGTGGCTTTCTTTGTCTGTTTAGTCACTGCATCCAAATCAGACTTCAAACGCTCACATTCCTTAAGTTTATCATTGTACTGTTTAATTACCTCGCTGCGAAGATGTATTTCATTACACGTCCTTATATAAATTACGAAATCATAAATGAAATATTTATTTCAATTACTTACTGAGTCTCGCAGATTCTCTTCTTCAATGTCAAATAATTCTGCGTTAAGTCTGTCGAATCGAGGTTATCATTCTGTAACAATATAAACATTTACATTCCCCCATAACTCCGAAATTACGGACATTCAGGACGAACTCAATAATATTTAGATAAACATCCGGGAATGGGTGAAAACAAAATAATTGTTATCGGGAGGACTGTAACGTAGTTTTATTGTAAATCGTTGTTAAACGTACAGGTAGTATAACCTCAAAGTAACCTAACAAGTCGGTGTTATTAAATTCAATTCGGAAAGGAAGCTTTAAGAACAAAACACTTACTTGAACGGTTTCGTTCAACAAGAACTCCGGAAAACTTAAATCCATATTTCCTCGAATGACAAGTAGTATTAAATATTTTAAAATTACTTATATTTTCAAACGCCGCCAGATAACACGTTTATCCGGCGTTCATTCTGATGTTTACGGTTCCGGTTGGGGAGACAAGTCCATGAGAATTATTCCCTAGAATTTTTTGCATTAAAAAACCTAGGACACTATCCTTAAAAATGGTTAAAAATAACGGTATCGGTACAGTAACTTTTACGCTAGATTTTGTAGATAATTGTGATAATTAGCAGGAAACAAGACCTGAAATATTTATTAAAAAGTGCAGTTTAGTAGTCTGAGAGTTGATAATTGTGACCAGAGAGTCAGTTACTTTTAAGGCAAATTTTGTAGATAATTAGCGGAGGGCAAAAAACTACTTTCAGGTCTAGAATGTTTATTGAAATATCTATTTTTCCAGTAAAATATCTTGGCGTCTGAAAACACCTTGGGGATTTTATACTAATATTTTGGTATCAGTGCGCGTCACCATATGGGGGGCGGAATCGGCGGTTTCGATCCATTTGTGTGGGAGGCTGAAAGACGAGTGCGAAGTGCAAAGAATAGTTCAATTAGACTTGCGTGGCAGTGAATAATTGTCTATTTCAGTAGGAACAGTGAAAACTTTGAAATCCCTGGGAACATATTTCGAAAGCATTCGAATCTCTGACGTTGTGATCCTGAGAATAAAGCAATCGCGATAACGCTCCGAATTTAAAAATCTTACACTTCTATTACCTGCAGCAATATAATATTTATACCGAATACTGAATTATTTTGTAAAATTTGCGCAATCTATCGCAATGACGAGACGCACGACGAGTATTGTCATGTTAACAAAACATATCCTAGTTTTTCTATTTCTGCTGAGTCAAGTCAACAGTGAACAGGATGAAGAGGCTGCTCAATACAACACTGTGCAATACAACAAAGACAATTTCGCGACTGAAATTAAGAAGAAAAATCATTTTGTTATGTTCTACGCGCCTTGGTACGTTCCTATCATATTTCACTCAATGTACAAGTAATCGAAAATAATATTATTCACGAAAGAAAATAATTTTCTTTGTTCATTGACATGGAGTGCAGGAACAAAGAAATGTCAGTCATATTCTGAGTTTTATTTTTTAACGCTAAATTGCGCAAATCTGTTGTATTAACATGTTGACTGCCGGATCATAATCCTAAAAATCTTCCACAAAATCAGAAGAATTTAATTAATGAAACCAAAACTGGAAAAACAAAATTTATCATACTAGTTTCTCCTTAAACTCTTCTACATCCTTCATATCCTAATCTATACCACTATAAAAATTAATGTAGTAGACTTTGTCAAATAATAGTGTCACCCGTATATGACCAACGTAGCATTCAATGCGTTAATGATAATAAAAATTTGTCATGCATTACTTATGCATCATTTTCACACGATAAACAATTCTTTTTTTCAGGTGTGGACATTGCCAAAGACTGGAACCAACTTGGGAGCAACTAGCCGAAATTTCAAATGAACAAGACAACAATGTACAAATTGTTAAGGTAGATTGCACCACTGATAGCAGTCTGTGTACCGAGCATGATGTCACTGGCTATCCTACGTACGTGTAACATTGATTTACTATGCCTTATTTTTACGTTAATATAAACCAAACAATCATACATATATAAAAAGTACATTTTAGTGCTGCTTATTTTGCAGGCTGAAATTCTTCAAAGCTGGAGAGTCCAAAGGCACTAAGTTCAGGGGTACGCGAGACTTGCCTTCTCTAATTTCCTTTGTGGTGGAACAAATAAACACTCCCTTTGGGGTAATTATTAATTTTATAATGTTCACGGTCTAATTATAATATACTCCATCCAAATGTTAATTATAATCATTCCAATTTAGAATGCACATGAAGTTCCATCCCCTCCAGATGCGGTAAATGGTCTGCTGGAATTAACAGAGGACACTTTCGACAAGCACATATCCTCTGGCTATCATTTCGTAAAGTTCTATGCACCGTGGTGTGGTCATTGTCAGAAATTAGCACCGACATGGGAGGAATTAGCTAACAGTTTACGTAACAGCGACCATGTTAGTATATCTAAAGTGGACTGCACCCAACATCGTAGTGTTTGCAGTCAGTTCGACATAAAGGGGTATCCAACCTTGCTTTGGATCGAAGATGGGAAGAAGGTGAAGCATGAATAATGCGATATAAATTTTCTATCGTTTTGAGGAGATTTCTAACTTAAATAAAATAATGTTCAGGTGGACAAATACGCGGGACAACGCACCCACGAAGAATTGAAGGCTTATGTGTCGAAGATGCTCGCTAAGAACAACGAACAGGTGGATGTCAAGACTGATAGCTCGGACAATACTATCCACGCTGTTCTCGGCTTAACTGGTGATAGTTTCAAGCACGGTATCGAAACGGGTGTCTCGTTTGTTAAATTTTTCGCGCCGTGGTGCGGCCACTGCAAGCGTTTAGCACCCATTTGGGAGGAACTGGGGAAAAAGTTCTTTGGCCAGGAGAACGTGGTCATCGCCAAAGTGGACTGCACGCTCGACGTCAGCAAAGATCTGTGCAATGAACAGGAGGTCGACGGTTTTCCTTCTCTGTACTTATACCGCGATGGGCAGAAGGTGTACGAATACAATGGTGGCCGCAATTTGGACGATCTCTACAATTTTGTATTAAACAATTTACGGCTGCACGACGAACTATGATTACGTATCTATCTTCTACTGAACTTAATTCCGCGACGGCGGCGATAACTTACACCGCCTCCTGGAATGTGTAACAATTAATTTAATTCTACGTACGAATACGTGCAACGCGTCTGACGAAGACAGAGCTACTGAGCTGTCCAGACCGTATATTTTTTTTTCATTTTTGTATAAAATATCAAAACGAAAATGTTATACAAAACTATTACACATAAATACTAAGGAGCGCTATATTTTTCGCGTGGTTAAATGGTGTACTTCCGAAATACATTTATAGAATCAACGTTAATCTCCATTGAATCTCGTGTTCCGTGTATTTATTCGACACGTTTCGTGCCACATCTTCGAAGATTTGATAGTCTGGTTTATTTAATCACTGTTGATATACAGGGCGTTCCTAAATTGGAGAACCATTGTACTCGATTGTTCAATCGATACTTGTCACATTGGAACTATAACTGCCATTGGAATTTTGTAATATACTTTTATTGAAGTCAGATTGCGTGTCATGTGGAGTGAAAACTTTTGGCAGTTGTTCAAACAAACGATACACTGTTTAATTTTTGTCGTTATCAACTTATCATTAACTGTGCCCACCGAAATATATTCTAATCAAGACCTCATACCTGAAAACAGCTTTTCAAACAAATGTAATTAAACATACTCGAACATTTTCATTCTGATGGTTGCTCGAGACTGTTTACTCTCCACAGGCAACGTAGAAATGTTACACTATAAACCTTTAGGCAAATACAAATTTTCACGAGTGAACGAAGACAAAATGCTAACTGAATATTTAAAAATATTTTTCTATGTCGAATTTTAATGTTTATCACACCGTCTTGTAATCGCATCTAAATAATATGTATGCGACAATAATTTTGGTGAGGCAATTTAGCAAAACCCTGCATATAGTGGACCAAATGATCGAGGGGCACGGAACGTGTTAATTAGCATGCTATAATAGGAGCATTGAAATACCATTAAAAACCGGACAGAGTCGTGGCCGAAGGGTAAAAAGATCGCAACAATTGGCCACGCTGCTTGTCTATGTACAATGTTTTCCGTTTCACGATAATCTCTCGTTCGAGGTCGCTTCTGACCTTGACCAGACCAGTCTGAGTCTCCTCGGCTCTCTTCAGCTCGGCCAGCATGGCGGAAGTCCTTTCGTTTAGCATCTTCACTTCCTCTATGAGCCTGAGCGAAACACGTACAGTTGCAATAATTACTTAAAGCCATCTGTATTCCATTCACTGTACGCTTTACTTTAATGAATAGACTGCGGATTTTATGCATTTATGGTAAAAATGTCTAGATCAAATGCAAAACTGAAAACATTTAGAGAATCTAAAAATTCTATTCTATTATTTTCAACTTATTAAAATGATTAAAAAAGGAAACGGATGTCTACGTGGTTCCTATATCTTGCAATTAATGTGGACAATTTTTATCTTGCATAAAGATCCAGAATCTATTCATTATATTCCAAGAAAATGGCTTGGGCAACTTTATTTAGCACGAAGTGTGTAGTAAGTGAGTATCTGGGTGCCTAGGTTGCTCACACAAGGTTTGAAAAATGAAGTTGATCTTCAGGAAAAGGGTTTGTTTACTGTAAAATGACTTCGGTAAAGAAAGCCTTTTTCGAGGAATGTTCTCGACTTTTAAAGGTGGAGGACTCAATTAGAGATAATTTTTAGAGGACTCGCTTAATATTTATGAAATATCAGCTACCATCGCAGAATATTCGCGTTGGTCCGCGATACTCACGCAAATTGGGGCGTATCGCGACAGTTCTCAATGTTCTGCCGCTGTAATCTCTCTGCCAATCGTGTTTGCGCAACTTTCATGGCGTAATCGAGCCCCCTCGCTGAATGACGAAGCTCCTCGATCGCTTTCTCGGTGTTCGCCAGCTCGTGCAAGCACTGGAAGCATTCGAAGTGCTGATCAAATTACGCGAAAACGATTAATCATTGTACTTTGCGACGAAACTCACGCGAAGCAGCTCCTTCTCCAGCTGCGAGCACACCTCCTCCGTGAGCTTAATCTTACCACCGAGGGCGAGATCCACGCGGTTCGATTGATCGCGTAGATCCTTTATGGAATTCGTGAAAATTGCGCCCAACGTGGACCTCAGGTTTGCCGATTTCTGTCTGGCCGCCTCTGCGTCGGTCAAACTTTCGCGCGTGTAATGCTCGTAGCTGGCTGGGGTCGATTGTCTGTCGACAGAAGTGTTGGTCGAGACCTTTTCACAAACACAATTTTTGCATTTTGTACACCGATTTACAATCTAATATTAATTTACGTGGAAGCGTGTGCGGTATTTTAACAATCATGGAATATATTGTATGATTTATCAAACCCTGACGGGCCGATTTCGTGTTTCTTTTTAGCTAGTAAGCTAGGCCCATAATATTATAAAAATATATGTTATTGTATTCGGGAGAGTCTACAGAATATTGTATATGTTCGCGCAGCTTCTGCAATTGACGTGGCAAAAATTCTTTGAAATGATGAAGATTTTCGGATTTGCGCATCGAAGTCTATGCGAATCGCGCAAGAAGGTCAATGTTGAAGATAAGTAGAATGACCTCGAATAGAGCCACACAGTGCCTCAATAACATTCGAGTTATCAGGACTCTAGTTACATTCTCAATGACTTGCTACACACTCTGCCGGGAACCTCGTAGCGCCAGGTCTCCACAGAATAACGGGGGAGTCATTTTTCAACTGCGCGCAGCCAGAGTCGATTTGATAAGTATCAGTCTTATCTGTCCAATCTACTTCCATTCTCGCCTTGGCTGCCATCAGCTCTGTCAATTGCATTTCTATCTGCTCGCGCGTCCTGCCGAGCAACTCCCGTATCTCCGAGCAGAGCGCTACCTCCTGCGACAATTGACAAACGTGTTCAATTCAACTATGATTTACTCCCCCCTTTCTTAGGTGACGTTATACGGCAACCACCTTAGTCAACTCCTCTTCGACCTCGTCGCGGATCAGATCAGACTCCAACCGTTTTGTGCGAAGTTGCATTAATTCACCGGCGATCGATTCCGGGACCGTGAGAACCGACAATGATTGCTTCACCCGTCGACGTTCCGCCTCCAGTAATTCAATTTCCTCGGTGATGTCCCGGTTCACGTGCTCCAGCTCGACTTTCCAACGATACACCTCGGCGGAGCGAATCTTCAAGTGATTCGTCGTCTCCAATTGCGTCTTGTCCGCCTGCCTGTACGATTGATCGACGCACCTTTTCGCGTTGCTTACTGCTAGCCTGCGACAAAGTCGGTTTACTCATTCGTTGCGCCAGGAAACAGCAAAATTCAGGTTTAAAGTCGAAATGCAACGTTTACTCCGATACCGCTCGGCTTGCAGATTTCGGCGAGCACTACGGAAGCACATAGGGCCTGTGAAAGCCCTAGTTTATGTACTCCATAAAACAGCAAGGCTTACGATTAAAATCGAAATGCAACGTTTACTCCGATATTGCTCGGCTTGCAGATTTGATCGAGCACTATGGAAATATATACATGTATTTGCCAGTCGTTTCTAGTATCAAAAGTGGCATAGCTAAATCGGTCCCGAGAGTGTACTAAATCTTCCACTATCAGGCCGAGCAATTTCTAGTGCTCGACGCCGAGCACTATGGTATTAAACGATGCACGAAAAGCGAAGGTATCTCTTCGTACTGCGCGTCTCGAATTTTCTCGTTGGATTGTTGGAAAAATTTGAGATTGTGGGCCCTCCATTGCGGCGCGCCGAATTTAGTCACAGAATATCGGTCAACGACCGGTCTCACGCCTGTTAAACCATCCTTCGGTGCGAAGGTTACTCTTCCGGTGGCCCATGGACCAAGAGCGTCCATCGACGCTTCCGGTTGCGCCGGAAGTTCGTCTCCCGGTTGAGGAAAATATGGGGCTGGTCTGTCGCCTGCGTCCTCCTTCGACGATTCCATCATGGGACAGGGCTGTGTAAAAATTGTTTACGGTTGAAAGATTCTTTGGAGCAACCAGCCTGAATGTCTCGGAGCATATTACTTAATAAATTTTCATTTTTGTTGCGTTCCGACAAGCAAGACCGAGAGAACAAAATCAAATGTTTGAGTTGAAGCGTTTTTCCGAATCGTAAAAGCTGTACGCATGATTTTTACCTAGAACGATTCTATAGACTCCCCCCGAATACATTGATGTCATTTATCACAACATTTGTAACGTTGCAAATATTGTGACGTAGCTTTTCCGCCCGTAACAGCGGAGTAACAGCGTTTGTAACTGACTTGCAAATTAGAATTTCACGCGCGGAGCAGACTAAATTTGACTAACAAAAAGTCTATGAGTAACAGAAAGGTGGGGGAAATAAATATGACTGTTGAGCTGGCATCCGAGCCAATCGCAATATTGTTGCGTCTAAGTAAAATTCGTAGGACTCGAACATCTGTGGTGAACGGTAAGTCGACGCAGCGATCCTCCTGTCATTATTTCGCGAGATTGCTAGGTGATTTTCACGCGAGAACGAAACGCTTTCCGTCTCGTTCTCTGTTTCCTACGTGCCGAGATGCTGATACTTTTCGCATCATCGTGCAATCTTCTCCTGTCTATTTCGAGGGTGCTTTGAGAGTTCCTAGGGTTTTCCCGTGAGCTAGGAGTATAGAAATTTTCCTCGTAGGAACCGTTGTCGAATGAAATGTTGCAAATAGGTATCCGGTCGATTACCTTTCCGACGCAAGCAAACGATTTTGATCGTGTGAGGCGACCCTATTTACCTTTGGTATCGGGAAATATCGCGACAGCCTGTTTCATACCTTCGCGAAAATTTCTGTTCTCGTTACGTTACCCCTTAATAAACATAGAACCGTGAATAGCGTGAAAAACCTTGAACCACTTCGCATAACGTCACCATCTGACGATACTCGAGTGTCCTATGTGCAAACAGTTTTTCGGATAAAAAAAAACTGTTTCGTGTCGCAGGACACTTTCCGGCCATGACCGTACGTAGAGCAGGGAGTTGCATGTGGCAACATTAACTTTTGCGACGACGAGTTTTAGCGACAAATTATGTAACATAGGAATGAGGGTTGAAATCATGGCGCTTTTCCTACTTGTTGTTTTATTAACTGTTCAAAACGATGTCCTCGAGACATTATTTCAAAAAGAGGGTAAAGTGACACATTCTAAAGATTTAAACATGTTTCAACCCAGTCAGCCAAACTTGCTTCGAGCTAATCTTGATCAATTTTTGTAATCGTACTTTGCGAGCAAAAGCTCACGAAGGTCATTTTGGAGTCAAAAGCATGCATTCAAAATGCCATGCCAAATGGAGAGCAAATTGAGACCAAACCTTGGCCTCCTTATGGGGTAAATTTCGGGCAAAATTGGAGGAAATCTTTCTGTAGGAGGGAAAACGGACTTCGAAATTAAATAATTTTAAGTTTTATTTATTTTTTAGGACTGAAGTATTTACAGATCTTAAAATTATAGTGTTTTCCCCCCTACAGCAAGATTTCCTCCGATTTTGCCCGATATTTACTCTTACTGCGACCGACCTGCGGTCTATAAGGAAGCCAAGGTTTGCTTTCCATTTGGCATGGAATTTTGGCTGTAAACTTTGCACTCAAATACCGCGCCTAATGCGGAAATAGATGGGTTGGAATTTGTAAACAAATTTTGGTGGCAAATTCAAAGCAAATCAAGAGCAAATTGTTTACTGGGGACAATGTCTAAAGAAAATCGTTCTACGCAAAAATCATTGGTGGCACGTTTAAACTAGGGCTGTTACTTTTCCGGAGCTTCGACACTTCGAAGCTTCGAAGGATTCGAAGGAACGAAGGGACCTTCGAAGGTGATGAAAATCGAAGGTTCGACACTTCCAACATTCGAATCTTCCATTCGTTTCCAGTTCACGGATAAAAGGAATAAATTTTCATAATTTGTTTCTATATTCACCATCTGAATTATTTCAATAATTTATTGTTAAGATAATATATTTATTATTTGAATTATCATTTCGATAGTTCATTGATGAAATAATTGTTTAAATAAATAAATTGTTACAATTTGTTTCTATATTCATTATTTGAATTGTTATTTCAATTATTTATTGTTAAAATAATGGTTTAAATGAATAAATTTTCAAATTTTGTTTCTACATACATTATGTGAATTATTTCAATATTTCATTGTTAAAATAATTATTTAAAGAATGTACAAGTATTTACATAATGAATATAGAAACACATTTCTATAGATTATAAAAATTTCCGTAGATTATAAATGTTTATACTCTATAGAAATGTATTCCTATATTAATTATGTAAATACGTGTACATTGTCTAAACAGTTATTTTGAACAATAAATTATTGAAATAATTCAAATAATGAATATAGAAACATATTGTGAAAATTTATTTATTTAATAAGTTATTTTAACAATAAATAATTAAAATAACAATTCAAATAATGAATATAGAAACAAATTGTAACAATTTATTTATTTAAACAATTATTTTATCAGTGAACTATCGAAATGATAATTCAAATAATAAATATATTATCTTAACAATAAATTATTGAAATAATTCAGATGGTGAATATAGAAACAAATTATGAAAATTTATTCCTTTTATCCGTTAACTGGAGACGAATCGAAGGTTCGATCCTTCGATTTTCATCACCTTCGAATTTTCTGCAATCGAAGCTTCGATATTCGAAGCTTCGAAGCTTCGAAATCTTCGACCTTCGAAGCAAAGTAACAGCCCTAGTTTAAACCAGAAGGAATTTTTAATGAAACCATAAAACATGCAGTTACTGAAGAGACATAACGGGTTGTCATGATCATAATGATTTGTTACACGTACGGCTCATATCGTCCGATAAACGTTATCTATGCACATAAATATAGCTAAACCGTACATTTGACTTTTCATCATATTTTGGCCTCGGACTCTCGTATTATCTTCTACACCATGTTACATAATTGCGGATCAACATGCAGTTAGAGGTGTAAGTCAATAAATCAAGACCAAAACAAATGCTGATATCGTTTTTCATAGGAAGCAGAATTCTATTTGTGACGAGTAAATATTGATATGAGGACTGACAACAATATTTTCAGTATAATACTATGCATCATAGTTCCCCAATATGTGTAGACACTACTTCCTCTAGATGGAAACTAAAACTAAATTTAAGGGAGAAGGGGATTCGAATTTTAGTTTTTAATTTCAATCTAATTTCTTTGACTTCAGAACTACATATCAAGATTTGTATTATAGGGAGAATCTGCCCCTTTTTAATTAAAAAATGTAGATTTGAATGTCCATTTAATAATATTTTAATGAAGACAATTTTGTCAAAGGGGTTGTGAGCCGAAAAAAATTAGGAAACCATGGTTTGTGCATGCATGCACTGTAATTGTACATTAATTTCTGTTTGAATGGTATCACTTCTGTTTACGACACGGGTCGTATTGAAAAACATGTTGTGTAACCAGTTAATTTCGCAAATTACTGTCGAGCCAACTAATGCATAACAATTGTTTAAAAATTAATTAATTTACCGCATCGCCGGTCCCATAATTCGGAGACTGTTGGGTCGTTGTAGAATCTTGATTAGTCTCCATATCAAATATTTCGTTGGATTGAGGGGGATTAATTTGAACAGGACGTTAACGACGTCTGCAGACTCGTAATCTTCTTGACCAGTTGCAGATTTATTTTTTCTGATACGTAATTCGATATCACATTCTCAATTCTTCTTTAAACAACGAAATTTTTCCATTTATTTACAGCGTCCGCTTCTTCAGGCACTGACACGCGATTTATCGATTTAATAAACTCCAGCGACTGAAGCTTTTATTTTGTTATCGGAGCTGTTGCTCTTTTATCAACGGTTCAATTAATTTAATAAAGGTTTCTTTCCAAAACCAATAAATAATTTCCTCATTTATGCTACATTTTCGCGGTTTATTAAAAATTAATTAAAAATTAAAATATATTTTAATATCAGGGGCTTAATTTTAATTTTAGGGGCTTCGTTAACTAAAGATTAAATTGCGGGTGTTTATATTTAATAACTCTATTATAGTACTAGTAGGGTAGAATGCTATTAATAAACATCCGCTTTATCAACCTATCAACGCATCGAAGAATCCCCAAATCTATCGTAACCTTATCTTGTATGAAGATGTGGCTTAATTTCATCAATAGAAATCGCAATGTTTTCAGAAACAACATCCAGTTAGTATCCTATCGTACCACATCCCCTCCATATTAAGCACTCTCAAGCTAGATTAGATCATACATTTCATTCTGTTATAAACGAACGGCTGCGTGATAATTGGCGAATTCGAGATCATTCGTGAAGCAGCCCTCAAAGACGACACACGTTAAAATGACTTGCAAGAAGACTGATATCAAGTACACTCAGGTAAATAACTAGTATCTCAGATTAGATTTCTATTTTTCTCAAGTGCTTTTTACATCGATTCCATCCTACTATGGATACTAGAATACTCCTGAAACACGATTTTCATTAATATTCAATTTGTTTGCAGTTGTTCATCAACAATGAGTTTGTGGATGCAGTGAGTGGCAAAAAATTTGCAACCATAAACCCAGCCACCGGTGCTGTTATCACAGAAGTAGCTGAGGGTGACAAGGTAACATCAAGTTCTTATATTTTAATTCAATTGTCTAGTGTTCATTGTCTCAAATGCTGTTTTTTTGTGCATTCTTAACATAGGCTGATGTGGACAAGGCAGTTGCAGCTGCGAAGAAGGCATTCCAAAGGGGATCAGTATGGAGGAACATGGACGCAACCGAACGTGCAAATCTGATCAACAAGGTTCATTTTTTACCATGTATTTCTGTAGGAAGTTTTAACATAGTACTATTTTTTTACTATATAAATTGTGCAATAGTTTGCAGACCTTGTTATACGTGATGCAGAGCAGATAGCCACCCTTGAAACCATGGATTGCGGGAAAGCATACAAAAATGTTATTGGAGAAATACATTTCTGCGCAGACACACTGCGTTACCATGCTGGATGGTGTAACAAAATTACCGGTGACACTATTCCAACAGGTATATATGCAGAACTGAACATCTTGCTTGCTATCGATGATTGTAACTCATTAAAACATTACATTATCTAGATGGAAACTTTATGACCCTCACGCGAAAGGAGCCAGTCGGTGTGGTAGGACAAATCATACCTTGGAATTATCCCTTTGCCATGCTGGTGTGGAAATGGGCTCCAGCATTGGCAACTGGATGCACTCTCGTATTGAAACCGGCCGAACAAACGCCACTTTCTGCGTTGTATGCCGCAGCGCTTGCCAAGGAAGCTGGATTTCCTCCAGGTGTTGTAAACGTTATCACGGGGTACGGACCGACTGCAGGTGCAGCCATCACCGAGCATCCAGACATCCGCAAAATTGCATTCACTGGATCCTCCGAAGTAATTTATCAACAATTTTATCCTTTAAGTTACGGTGGTCCTAGAATTGATTACTAGAAGTTTTGCGAGAACCCGAGAATGTTGGATATCCGATGGGCGGAACGATTCGAATTTTCTGTAATTTCGAGAATTCTGATACATTCGAGAACCGGAATGTGCTCGGAAATCTCTAAATTTTCGAGAACCCGAATGTGCTCGGAAATCTCTAAATTTTCGAGAACCCGAATGTGCTCGGAAATCTCTAAATTTTCGAGAACCCGAATGTGCTCGGAAATCTCTAAATTTTCGAGAACCCGTTCCAATTCCGAATAAAATTCTCGACCCGATCTAACACGATATTTTCTCGCAAATCACGAGTCACTAAAACATTCGTTTTTAGGTCGGCCATCTGATAATGCAAGCGGCTGCTAAGACGAATCTTAAGAGAGTCAGCCTGGAATTAGGTGGCAAAAGTCCTCTGGTTGTTTTCGACGACTTTGATGGTGCGTTGACAAGTCCTTTTTAAGAAAATTATCGTAAAATTACAGATTAAATAGTAAAGAATGATTTATAGTTAAGGAAGCTGCGAAAATCGCTCACGACGCCGTGTTCGCTAATCACGGACAAAATTGTTGCGCTGGTTCCCGTACCTTCGTCCATGCCAAGATCTATGATGAATTTGTCTGCGAAGCTAAACAATTAGCACTCCAGAGGAAGGTCGGCGATCCTTTCGACTCGGAAACGCAACAGGGACCACAAATCGACGATGAAATGTTCAATAAAATTCAGAGATATATTCAGTCTGGAAAGAAAGAAGGCGCTGTGTTGGAAACCGGTGGGGAACAGTATGGCAAAGTTGGATACTTCATTAAGGTATATTTCCATGGTTCAGTTCTCGTTGTGTAAGTAACACTAGGTTTGGAGGAATTATTCAATGAATTATTAAAAATATGGATAGACACATTCGTTATTTTTAGAATAGTCACTTTTAGTGCTCCGTAAACCCAGGGTTTAGGTTGCGGATTTTATGCACAAAAATTGGATTATTTAAAAACTGAAATTTCTCGAAAACTGAGAGCAATGGATAAAAATGATATTACAAAATTGGTGTTGGGACAGTGAATTAAATGTTCTGTTGGAATGAAGACCACTAATTTTTCTGGCAATTACAGCCGACCGTCTTTTCGAACGTGACCGACGACATGACGATCGCCAAGGAGGAGATATTCGGACCTGTTCAGTCAATTTTGAAATTCGAAACCATCGACGAGGTGATCGAGCGTGCGAACAACACAAAATACGGCCTCGCTGCCGGTGTGCTCACCAAAGACATCGACAAAGCGTTGACATTCGCGCAAGCAGTGGAAGCTGGCAGTGTCTGGTAAAAATTACTATAAATAACTCGTAGTGAATTTTCAGAATATTAGCAAGTTCATAAATTCTTTAAAATTCATATATTTTAACAGGGTGAATTGTTATGACGCTCTCACGAGCCAAACTCCGTTCGGTGGATTCAAGGAATCCGGAATCGGTCGCGAGCTGTAAGTTTGGAGTCGTGCACAGGAAAACGATTGCAAAAAGCGAACTGGAACCATAAAGTTTCTTTCTTATGCTTCTAGGGGTTCTGAGGGAATAAAGGAATATCTGGAACTCAAGACTGTCACCATCAAAGTGCCAACACGTAGTTAAGAGGAGAACGAATGGACCTCCAAAGGCACGAACTTTTGTTACTTTGGCTTTAAATAAACATACATGATATATCGATAAATTTGATGAAACAGTTTATTTTGGGAAGCAATATTATATAAAAAACATTAAGCATTAGGTCCCCAATCATTATAGCATAATGTGTTGAGAACTCTGCAATGTACTAGGACGTTTTATTTGAAACTAATATACTTGAAGTACCGTATTCATAGCAGTAGCTTGCTTATTGTTTAGTCAACGTCATCTGGTGGAATTCCTAGCTCTTCGTCTGAAAATATGTCTGGTACTGGGCCTGGTATATGACCCTGGAAATAGAATATGTATTAGAAAAGTAGTTACAAGTTTCTGGAGTTTTCCTATTTCACGTGTAATTTAGGGAATTTTACTCAACATTTTTCTTACCTTGGTTAGAATTTCGAAGTCATGATACAAGAACCATAAAACCCACCACCACCCAATACCTGCAGCTATCTCTGCTAACACGGCATCATATCTAGGTGGGTGTATTCTGGTGCGGTATATTGGTCTGGAAAACCATTAAGAATCTAGTAAAACGCTCTAAACAGTGCTCTGGGTGTTTAAATTGCACGTAAATCGAGTGGACTAAAAAGAATATAAATATAATAATATAAAAATATAAATTTCAGAATTTAAATTAAGTTTATTCGTTTCTGTAAATTCGTTTGCGAAATGATGCGTGTGAATGAGTGTTCGTTGTTTGACGTTTTAAAAGCACATTAAGTGAAAACAAAAATTTATAGACATAACCTCTTTTCGAAGAATTATATAATGGACTATAGCAACTTACTGTTCATAACGGACCTGTGCCAAATTGATAGCGGCATTTTTTCTAGCATTTATGCGGCACACAGTGTTCACAATCTGTCCGCCTCGTGAGATTATCATTGTTTTATCAATTAAACCGTCACATAAAAAGAACTACTTGCTCACTTTTCTTACTGATACACGATTGTACAGGATACAGGGTCTAACCTGTATGACAGACGAAATTTGGATGAGACTGACTATGATCTATGATGCGAGATGCGACCTCTGCTGAGAGTTGTGGAAACAATTTAATTGATCTCGATGTATCGATTAGTCGAATCTTATTTCAATTGAAACCCCTCTATTATCGTGGATTTTTGAAATTTAAAACTTTTTCTACTGGTGTAGTCTTTTAAAAATCAAAAATTAAGAGCTGTAGGCTTCTTAATAAAGTTTTCAGTATTGATGTAACATTGCCTTTGTGTTATATCGTAATAATATCGTAATAATATCGTTCTAAAATTTTCTTTGGAATTGTTATGTAGAAGAAAACTATTAAGCTTATTTTAGATATTGAAAAAACCATTTGTCGGCTTCAAATAAAGTGATTTGATTGTTTACGAATAATCTCTGTATATTATTGCGTTGTAAATGCAAGTGGTAAATTTTTGTACGATATTTACAGAAAATAAAGATTGATTGATGTTTTGTTTGAAGACTATTTTGGATATAAAATGAAATGGGAATTGTACTAAATTTTGTTACCCTTTTGATGTCGTAAATGCAAGAAGAAGGTAAAGAAAGTCTTAAATAATTTATATTCTATTTAGATATGTATAGGAGATTCAGACGTAAGGATTAGGTATACACACTATCCAATGTTACTACAAGAGTGTATGGCAACTGATTAAACAAAGGCTGATTAGTAAAGGCTTATAAAATAGATAAAATAATATGAATGAATGAAATTGATATAAATCTCAATTTTTCTGGACCAATTTATAGTAAATAAAGTCTTACAAATATTTATTTTCTTTTTTAAATTATCCTTTGCAGGTTACAAAAATTATTACAGAGAGTTTCCATAATCAAAAAGAGAATAAGAAAAAACTTTTTTTTAAGTAATAATCTCAAAAAAATTGTCGGATTGCATAACTGGGCTTGACTCGTCGGTTCACAAATAACATTGGTCTTGTTATTAAAAAGATTATTAATACATTGTCATAATAAATTCAGAAATAAATACTGGATAACCTCCGACAGATAGCGTCTTAACTCTTCGACAGCGGACTCTGGGTTTGTGTTGACCCAGAGTATCAGAATCGTCAGTCAGTTACTCAGTTTCTGACGAATTAATTAAATAAATAGTTGCTGCAGTAGAAACAATAGAAAGATTAACGCGTATAAAAGAAGTACCTTCAAAATACGTTTTAAAAAACTAATTAATATACCAGTGGTCCTAGACATCGTCAATTATACGGTTACAAGAATGGTCAGGTTAGTATATCTTTTGTTTACTGGTAAAAATAGTAGAAATAATACGTAAAACTTCCGTTTCAAGAAAATACAATCTGGAACGTGCCTATATCTTTCGAACGAGGTAATTCTAAATAGTTACTTTTCGATTCTGTCACGGACAGTACGCCACTGTGCATAATTTCTCTTTTATAGGAGGACAACGGAGGAGTCCATCCCCGATTAGGATGATTCGGATTCGCCAGGCTCCTGGGAGAGACCCTTAAAACGCTCATTCTCTCGGAAAGAACCGGTCCCGGCCTCCCTTCTTGACGGTCATTTTTTACGAGATTAATTTCAGACAACTAACGTTTGATGAAAGTCGTTCAAGTATATCAGCTGCGAGATATTCGCCATTACACGGCGAAACGAGCGGTCTCGAGGAACCGAGGGGGTTAGTTGCACGGGCCACCATTGGTCCTCAAGGGGGTTTACGATCGACACGAAGTCCCGGTAGCAACCCCCTGAAGGAACGAACACGATTGGCCCATCTGTCGTCATTCCTCCCCGACAGGCACCCCGCTAAAGAACCTTTATACTAGCCGGCGACCAATACCTTTTCACGAAAGGGGATGTTTCTCGAGCTACGTGGATTCGTAATAGCGATCTCCTGTAACGGACATGTTCACCCCTCCCTTTTTTCAAAAAATAAAATATATCCTGTTGTAAATTATTTTTATTACCGTGACTGCCGTTGTATTAGTACCTGTCCGATATATTCAAACATGAAATATAGATTTTGGGAGAGTGTTCCTGAAGTTTAGAGGATCCGTTTTGGCGTGTTATTTGAACAGAATTTTGTTTGAAGAAGGATAAACGAATAAATATTTGTTCAGTATTCGTTTGGAGAATTTTTATGTCGATATTTTCCTACAGCTTCCCTTAGAAGTACAAATCGTATTTTCATTTAGAAAATTTTAAACAGCGAATCACTTTAATCCATTTGTCAGTCGGGAATAATAAATACGTTAATCAGTGCCATTCGTCAATTAGGTAGACATTTATTCGTTCTTTTTCCATCCTGCACTTTGAGTACCTGTAGCCTCACAATGTACACGATTACGTCGGCGAATAGTGGTTGAATAAAAAGATGAATTGCCTGCGATTCTATTCGTATATACAGGGTGTCCCGTAACTGGTGGTACAACCGAGCAGGGGATGATTCTACATGAAAAACTGAGTCGAAAATATAGAATAACATTTTTTTATACAAGGCTTTGTTTTCGAGAAAAATGAGTTTGAAAATTTGTCTAGTGCGCGTGCACTCGGCTTACTTGCGGCTCAATGGGTTTCGAAGAACGCTAATTTTTCAACAGGATGGAGTTGCGAAGTAAGACGTTTTTTAAGTGAAAATTATCAGTGCTGGATCGGTCGCGGTGGCAGAGTACCTTGGTCGCCACGATCTCCGGATTTGTCACCGTTAGTTTTTTATTTGTGCGGTCAGGTGAAATCGATTGTGTATCGTGATGACATAACCAGCATCGAACAATTGCAACAAAAAATTGTGATAGCGTTTGAACACTTAAAGCAACATAATAATTGCACATTACAAGAGGTTCGAAGGAATTTAATACGAAGAGCACAATTATGTCTACAACAACGTGGACAGCACTTCCAGCAATTTATGAATTAAACAAATTCCTCAAAGGTAATTCTAACATTGTAACCTCGACCTTCGATTTATTCGATGTATACAAACCTCGAAAACCTTTGCGAAAAATGGTTGAGGTAACTCAGAATAAAGTCCGTTGAGCCGCAAGTAAGCCGAGTGCACGCGCACTAGACAAATTTTCAAACTCATTTTTCTCGAAAACAAAGCCTTGTATCAAACAATTTTATTCTATATTTTCGACTCAGTTTTTCATGTAGAATCATCCCCTGCTCGGTTGTACCACCAGTTACGGGACACCCTGTATATATACAGTAACGAGCAAAACTGAGTCTACACTATTTGAAGCAACATAACTTTTTAAAAATTAGATCAAATGACTTGAATGTTATTGAGAAGTTAGAAGGATTAGTTTGTTAGACGAGGTGTAAACAAATTTTGAAAAAAGTTTGAATTGGTCGGAATCGCAAAAGAAATAGTAAAAGTTGGTTTTTTCAGCTTTTTTATCTGAGCCTGTATTGAAAATTTAAAAAATGTGTTTGATTCGCTTGAATAAATTATATCCATACTGAAAATTTCACCGATATTGGTTAATTCGTTTACAAGTTATAAACGCTTAAAAGTGGAAAAATTGCCATTTTTCACGATTTTCGACTAAAATCGCACTTTTAATCGTTCATAACTCGTAAACGAATTAACCAATATCGGTGAAATTTTCAGCATGGATATAATTTATTCGAGCGAGTCAAATGCATTCTTTAAATTTTCAATACAGGCTCAGATAAAAAAGCTGAAAAAACCAACTTTTACTATTTCTTTTGCGATTCCGACCAATTCAAATTTTTTACACCTCGTCTAATAAACTAACCCTTCTAACTTCTCAATAACATTCAAGTCATTTGATCTAATTTTTAAAAAGTTATGTTGCTTCAAATAGTGTAGACTCAGTTTTGCTCGTTACTGTATATCTCTTTTTTAATATTCGTTATGCTTTAAAAATAAGTATAATTAATATAGGCACAGTAATAACCGCACAGTAATTGGGTTCCTTACCCTATTTCTCTGCACACAAGGAGTAACAAAATCTCTCAAAGGCTCCCCAATAGTTATGAAGATGGCTTCATGAGAATTGATTCAAGAGATTTCTTTCTTCAAGCATACGTTATGATAAAAATTGCATAAATCTTGAATAAAATCAATCTAGTTATTTTTATAAGACAATAGCCAATTTTAATGCTCGATACAATTAGCGCTAAAATCTGTGCCAATTAAAGAATCATAGTGTGTCAATTAAGGAATAATACCGAATAGAGTCCTTTACGAAACGAATGATTCGTCTTTCACAGAATCAGTATTTAGACTATAAAGTCGCGGATTCGCAGGAAGATTCGCAGCCTATCTGCCACGAATCAAGGCCGTCTATGGTTTGATGGTACCCGTAGGCTCGGTACGTGATGCCGCACGTCGATTGTCGATTTATAATTTTAGTATCGCAATGACAGAGCGGTGTTTACAGGCATCCTCCTCCTCGAGAAAGAGAGTCCAGAATTTATTGATCAGGGGTTTCGTTTACAGTGCCACTTGGAGATTTTTATCTGGCCGGTGTCGCAGCGTTTGCCATTCGAAAAATGCAGCGCTCGCTGCTTTGCCTTTATCGACCAATAAAAGCCCGGCTCTGCTGCAAATTCCTGGCCACATGGAAAGTCGTTTTCCTCGTCGTCCCTTCCCTGGAACCGGCGGGGGTGGAAACGACACGATCCATTTGTTCGTGCCAGGGAAAACTCGTAGGCTTTTATCGTATCCATTCCGGAGATTACTATGCGCCTTTTCTCTGGCCCCTTTGGGGAATAAAGCTGCGCCGGAGGTAATTAACCGGATTCGCGCTTAGGAAAATTGGCGTTCTAAGGAACACTGCGAAATTGTCGGCAATATTACGCCGTGCGCGCGGTCTCATTATTTTGGTACTTTTTAATGGAGTTTGCTGAGGCAAATTAAATGGCACCAATGAAATCTCCGTGGTCTTAGCAAATATTAGATTGCAAAAGTTTTTGTGTAGTAATGGGTCAATGGGATGAGTAACGATATCTTTTAAGATGATTTTAACCGAACATTATCGTCTATTTATATGTGTTTTAATCCTCGTTCTTCTGTGAATAGTATTGGAAAAGTTTAATTGTGATTGTAGCGCTAGAATGATTAAATATAACGTCCCCAAGTCTTTGTTAACTCAATGCTTAAAATTTGATTTAAGTTCTGGTCTTCTACGTAGTTTTAAGTCTTTTTCTTCTGCGAATAATATTCCCAGACCTCAGGAATGATTGTAATGCTATATAACATTTTTAAGTTCTTTTTAACTCGATGCACATTCTTAGAACGTGTGCTTGATTGCTGTTCTTCCGCGAATATTGTTCTAAGAGCTTAAGATCATAGAGCTAGACAATTTATTTACCCCTAAATGCCTGTTAACTCAGTATCTTTTCTGAAAATGTTAAAAGAATCTTTTTGTCTCGTTTTCTCGGCCCAAAAGCCCGAGTTGAATCTCGTCAAGAAGTTTCTTGTTAAGGGTTGTGTTTAAGTCAACGGGCAAAGGAATAAAGCGAATTTGTTGAATTTTTTAACGAAACAGAAAACGTTTCAGCCAATGGAAACAAAGAATGGTTTACACGGTTGTTGTTTAAACGAATCTTCTTGTTTTTAGACCGTTTACAGGGAGAAATGAATAAGGAAGATACGGAAAAGGATGTGTGGACCTCGTAATGGCCGACGGACGGGGAAAAATGTTTCGCGTTGGGTTCAACCCTCATGGTAATTTCACCCCTCGTTCCGTACCGCCCCTCTATTCCCGATGCAAGCATTTCGTGGGGGTTGTAGTAAAGTCAGAGGGTGTTTCCATGGATACAGCGGCGGCCATGTTGGCCCGGGGCGTGAGGGATGAAGCGTCCGGAGAAATTCGATAATTTCACCCTGTTCGCCATAGCTGTGCCCTATTCTGCTTCTACGTTTTATTTAAAACAAACGAGAAATTATATCTTTAACGAACACTGTATTCTCAAGGAAATGAATTTTTAAAAGGCGACAGTCGATTTGCAGAAGTCGTTTATAAAAATTAACGTACTATAGGTGAAATAACAAAGTTAAAGAATCGAAAATTTATTCTGAAATACTTCGGAAATTGTATGAAGTATTTTGTTTTATCGTTCAACTCTGCTAATAATTATGCACGTTCCTCTTTAACTTGTTTGATTTTAGGGGATGCCTGTTTGGCTTTTCTTAGGGGATGCCTTAAATAAAAAATATTATACCACTGAATTCTTGCAACAATTTTTTCCTTTTTCACTGAAAAGCTTCCGCATGATTCTCACCGCACTTTCGCAACCACGAACACAACTTAGATCGTTTCTAATCACTGGACTTCGGTTTTCATGTATTTACAATGATATTCATTAGGTGTAATGTAAAATAGTAGAGAAATGATTGAAGAAAGGACATTTTTATCTAGCTCCCGTTTCTTGCAATCGATGCAGCCAATTTTTATTTTCTACGAGAATCTGCGGGCCACTAAAAAAATGTTTTCTCGCGAACACTCCACTTTTTTTCGGAAAACACCGTGTTGTGCAACAAACGTCCGACCGAATCGGAGAATAGTGACGAACTGGCAGCCGAGGAGAATCGAAACGGGAAACTGATCCCGAAAAAAGGTAAAAAGGGCAATAAAACGGAGCCGTGGTCGCAGTCGAAATTTCGAGATTCGACACAGAGGCTGCGTGTAGAAACGTACAGGTAGGCCTCCGCGACGTGGATTTCCTACAACGAAAGGATTCAGATGAATGGACCGGCGAACTTACCATTTTATTGCACTTATATGACGGTCAGTCCGCGCTATTTCGGACAAGCGGAGGGAATGCAGCTGGATGACTCTAAACAACCCCTGTAAAAATGTTGTAGCGTGTTTCTAACAGAGTCTGTGGACCAGTAAGTCGTTCTTTGATGCTGTAGAATTTTTATTCCACGGAGATTCGGTTCTCCTGATCGTTCTCGTGTGCATTATTTCGTTGCATGTAGTTTCCTTTCTTTTTGCTGCGATTGCACGGAGTGGGTGACATTTAAAATATTTTTCCGAACATTATCTACACGGTATTGCAACTTTCAATTTTTCAGGTAGAATTTGCCCCAACTCTTTGTGGAAGGTCACAAAAATGAGTTGAAGGTTAAAACAGTAGGAGTAACCCATTGTCGTTAGTGTAATTAATGTTAACATTGAAAACAAGAAGAAGTTGAAGTTGTTTTCGAAATTGTTCGAAGTCTGACGGTTGCGGGCGTTTTTTAACGATCGAAACACGATTGGACCGACGAAAGAACGTTACTTTTATCGGTCCTTCGGACGGATTGGTGAGACCAACTGACGATTCAGCAGCTGTTGCAGAAGCAACGGCCGCCACCCCGCTTTTAGGGCCGACATATTGGCGGACGTTACTGCCGGCGAAGAAGCTGGCTTCTGCGATCGTTTCCAAGGGAACAGAAGACATTAGCGAGTGAAGAACATCCTGGTAAATTCCTCGTTCCCTTCGTCTTTCACGATCTACCCAAGACATTTTCCAGGCCGCGAGCAACTTAGCACCGCGGCTGATCATGCGAAATGCAAAGTCCCTGCGAGTAAGCCTCCTTAAAAATAGGTGCGTAAAAGATCCTAGAATAATTATACAGTGCAGGACTTTCTCCAATTGACACTTTAAATGACCGAATTATTTTCTATTTATAATTTTACAGGTCGCTTGAATGGTCTTCGCAATTTCTCCCAACTGTGCTTGAAAATTTAATAATACAATTATGGTGACGTTTTACTACCTGCACACCGAAAAAGTTCATAAAATCAAAGTAATTTAGCTAATGAAACAGGAACTGCAGAGTTAAAGTTTATCGCAAGTTTACTCGGATACACAACAATAAGACTTGTTATTGAATTGAATTTCATTAGAAAGATCTTATTAATCGCGGAAAGTAAAACTCGAGAGAAGGATGAAAAATATTATTGCATACCAATGTATGATAACTTTAACTGATAACCTTTAAACGATAAGGATTGTAATTACCACTTTCTAGGTGATTTTCTATCACAATTATCGCACATTTTATATTTTTCCAAGTTTAATATTAGCTGCCACCGTAAACAAAAGATATACTGAAGTTTATCAATAGAGCTTAGTCATCTTAGTTAGGAAAGAAATAGTAAGATTACATCACTGGAATCGTTGATTCACGATTGAAATTGCTGTTGCTGTAAGACTCGTGAAGTAAGAA
Organism: Halictus rubicundus; assembly: GCF_050948215.1. NCBI lineage: Eukaryota > Metazoa > Arthropoda > Insecta > Hymenoptera > Halictidae > Halictus > Halictus rubicundus. The sequence continues at coordinate 4,540,184 of NC_135152.1, forward strand.
ATAATCACCGATGGTAGACGATTATTAATAACAAATGCAAATTATAAAGACTGTGGCTTCGAGAAAGGGAGCAAAGAGCAGCAATGTATGTATCTGCGCACGTCCGAGTGGGCTTGATATTTTCGGTTCGTAAAATTTTATGTATGGTAGTAACTGACAGCCCTTAAGACGGTTTATAGCTTTTCTTTCGAGGGGCCAGTACGAGGCTCCCAACATTTTTAATACTTAATGTTACTTAGTCGCTCAGGAGCCGAAAGTTTGGGCGAAACTTTATGTAATCCGCTATACAGAAGTCGTATCTTAATAGCACCCATTTCTTTAAGTAATTTTTCAGTTTAATTTTAACTTTGCACGATAAGCAGATATGAAATCTTTTTAATGTAGCCGGAAACTTATGATAAATAGAATTTAAAAGAAGAATTCTTATCATTTACCTTGTACTAAATGAGATTTTTAACAATATTCATTTTCCCGACAGAAAACTACTGTTTATTTTTACAGTAAATTATTTCTATAATAGGTAAGTATTATTATAATTGTATATGGAAAGGCGGAAGATGAGATAATTATTTCGAAACAAACAGAAATCGCAGGAGGTATGTTTCAGCATTAATTGGCTGTGTAATGCTAATTTGTGTTCATGCGTATATCCTAAAAATTCAAAATAATCAATACGTAATCTGATATACCAAATTTGAAAAGAGCGCCATTCGCGAGAGCGGTACCGCTCGTGGCGAAATCGAAAAGCTCGATTCGGGGGTTCATACAGCTCCAATCGACGTAGTGGCGAAACGCTCAAACTATTAGCCCAATGTTATCGACAGAGGAGATTTCGGAAATTGGTGGCGCCATCTGCGACAAAACACCAGAAACCACAGACGAGGTATAGAAGTAGACCAATCACCCAATGTATTTTTTTGTCTCACGTCCGCTGGGCTCTAGAGTAGGGCTGTGCGAGTACCCGAAAATGCGAGCTGAGCTTAGCTCGGCTCGATTGTGCGAGTCGAGTCGAGTACTCGCACGATGCGAGCTGCTCGCAACGAAGCGAACGGCTCGAAATAAAATCAGGCGTAAAATGACATGATGCGAGTTACAGCGGGAAGATCAGCACATCGATATTATCAAGCATTTTAGTATATTGACAAAACTAAATGTTTGCGATGTTTTATTATATATTTTGATAGTGAAATGTTGATTCAGAATTTGTATAACCCTTATGGAAAATAATTATGCAATAACAACTATTTCCTAGATTTATGTAAATAACTAGCTGTGATCTGTAAAGAACGGTATTTTATATATTCCTTTATATTATACTCCGGTTCAGTGTACAGTCGTAAAAATGTGTTGTTGCAAAATTGTTTATAATGTTGAAAATTAACGTTAGACTTCGTTAAATAGTTTTTGAAAGAAATGGATATATAAATATTGTATAATATTGATGTGTATTTATACGAGGTCGCCGCCGCGTCTACAATGTATGCTGGCGGTTCGTCGGCGTGCTCTTTGCACAGGCCGCCACACTGGTACTCGCACCAAAGGTCAAAAGATTGAATTCTGGTAAGCTGAGAAAAACTGTTTAACAGAGTCTGGGCTAACTAACCTGAGAATAGATTGTTTTAGACTTTTATATTTTTCGATAATGAATAACGAGCTAGTGACTCGATGGGGAGGAAAGAGCGAAACGCATACGCGTGCAGGTAGATCAAATACCCAGAGCGGATGACCGAAGTGGGCGCGTGCAGGCGAGCCGGTCATAAACCTTAGGTCGCTGATGAGAGCCCTACTGTCCCATTGTACGGAAGTACACTTTAAAGGCAGTAAACCATTTTCACACTGCACAATTATAAACATGGAGATAGCGCAGGTTGCTTAGCGAGAAACGTGCGGCCGCTTCTCGTTATACATTATGCAGTCAGTCTCATAATTGATGGCAGACAGTTTAAATCAGAATAACTTTTTTTATAAATCGACCAAACGACTTCAGCTTTTCTGCCAAACTAGATAGATTAATTTACTAGATGACATGTAATGAAAACTAAGGAAAAATTGCGTTATATAATTGCGTTAATTGTCGAGCTAGGAAGTAGATTTAACTTTGCTGCCACTACGAATTATTTGGTAGTTAGCATGATTTTGGACCATCGTATAAAAGATCGACTGTTATCCACGGAGAAGAGCCAACAATTGCAAATTGAAAAAAGATTTCGAGATGAAAATCGGTAAACTTTTTACAAACATTAAAATATTAACTAAACAGAAAGTATGACGAGTGTTGAACGTAGACATCAGATCCTTTTAAAAGGGCCTAGTCGATTTATGGTCAAAACTGCCCTTAGAGGTTTTTCAATGATTAATGAACAATTCGAAAGCTGACAAAGAAAAACCCCTCTGAGTAAAATTTCAACCCCCTATCTTGCCCATGAGGTTAGTTACAGGGTAAATTAGATTTCGCGCTTATCCGCGTATTTTCCGCACTCTGATGCTTCCTAAAATTCTGAAAAAAATGTGACATATTTTGGATTCTAAGGCTGATTTTTGATAATTTTTTCAGATTTTTTTGTTACAAACTGTGGTCGTAAAAAAATGAAAAACCTCCAAAAATCGGAAAAATGCAGATTTCTCAAAAATTTGAAAACATGCTATTCTACTGTTTAGTTCCTTGTTAAAGTACTATAACAGGCAGTGTCGTCAATTTTTTTTTAGATTTTTTGTTGTGGGACATCATCGTCAAAAAACAATAAAAACCGAATTTTTTCGACGTTTTTGCTATTAGGAGGAAAGTTACACTTGTTGGTTTTATCGCAGGTATATATTAAGTAATTTTTAGCATTATTAAATTGAAACAAGTAATTCTTTGACCTAAGAAATGTGATTTAAGAGAAAGAATAAATTGTATTTTGTGTGATATATACCAGAATGTTCGTAAAGTTTTGTAACATCGCCGGACGTTGAACTAAGGAGCGGATACGCTGGGGTTCTTATCCCGTCGGTGGTAAATGTTTTTTCCCATACATCATCTTTATTTTTTCAATTTCTTATATTATTTATTCATGTGATTTTAACAATATTTTTTTAATGTTCTAAAAATATTGAAGTAACATTGATTAGGCAATGAATATTTATATTATTGTGTTCGTCCACGATTTCCGCCAGATATGAAATTGCTTGTGAAAATTAGTAAGATTCCGTGAAAAGAATTTTGAAATCTACTTCTGTCATTTCCAGAAAATCAAGAAATCAATACTGTTTGAAATGGAATCTTTTTGCGGTTCCAATTGTTTTGACCATCTTAATCGGCTATGCCCTTTTAAATCTTATCACCTATACTTGCACAGTACCGAACGACAGGCTGTTGGAACTTCCAACTTGGAAGGTTGTAGACTGGCACATATTGGCACGAATGCGTATAAATACATATCAATATTATACAATATTTATATATCCATTCCTTTCAAAAACTATTTAACGAAGTTTAACGTTAATTTTCAACATTATAAACAATTTTGCGACAACACATTTTTACGACTGTACAGTGAACCGGAGCATAATATAAAGGAATATATAAAATACCGTTCTTTACATATCACATCTAGTTATTTACATAAATCTAGGAAATAGTTGTTATTGCATAATTATTTTCAATAAGGGATACACAAATTCTGAATCAACATTTCACTATCAAAATATATAATAAAACATCGCAAACATTTAGCATTGTCAATATACTAAAATGCTTGATAATATCGATGTGCTGATCTTCCCGCTGTAACTCGCATCATGTCATTTTAAGCCTGATTTTATTTCGAGCCGCTCGCATCGTGCGAGTACTCGACTCGACTCACACAATCGAGCCGAGCTAAGCTCGGCTCGCATTTTCGGGTACTCGCACAGCCCTACCCCATATGGTGATTGGTCTACTCCTATACCTCGTCTGTGCAGAAACTTCCATCCCTATAGTACCCATGAATAGCGCCAGATGGCACAACGATCGTAAACTATGGTGATCCTGAATGGTTTAATGGAATTATTTATCATATGGCGATATCAGGGTATACATTCTCAATTTTATAAAAATTAGTCTTAGGTCATTATGTTTTGACTATATGCGGAATAATCGATGTAATAGGAATTATTTTAGTCGATAAGCTACCAGCCTATATTGTGATATGATGGTAATGTTAGTACCTGAATATGTCTGAAAGGCATATTGTCTGTTATTTATTATCAGTACTATGTTCACTTTATGTATGTCCGCTGATAGGCCTTTTCTGGCCTAATGCGTAATAAATAAAAAAAAAAAATAACTGCTCTGTCGATAACATTTGGCTAACAGTTTGATCATTTCGCCACTACGTCGATTGGCGCTGTACGGAACCCCGAATCGAGCTTCCATATTTCGCCAGGAGCGGCGCCACTCTCGCGCATGGCGCTCTTTTAAAATTTCATACATCGACATTTCTCACAGAGAACACAGTAGAAATCACAGTAGACACTACGACAATATCCGAGAATAATTAGAAGTCAATACTTTGAATAGGAGTAGAGAAATCCAAGCTGCAACGAATCAATATTAAAACAATAACGATCGAATTCCGAAAAATGGGACGCGAGAATCAATCAGGAGCGTTCATAAGAATTATAAAATTCAATTAGAGTAAAGGACCTGATTACTGGGGGAGGGCTACCAATTAGTGTTTTTCTCAAGAAAGAGATATTAAATTCTTTTTCATTAAAATCATTTAATATAAACGTTATATATCTCTTTTTGAATATTCATTATGCCTTAAAAATAAGTATAATTAATATGTACAGGCACAGTGGTTGGTACCCCCACAGTAAATAGGTCCCTTACCCTATACCTTCCACGCTGGAAAATTAAGTCCACCATGACACAGAATGCGACTCGTCCGATTTGTTTTTCCCTATGCACACGAGACACCTCGACGAGCGTAAGATCCGCGCAACGGGACACCGAGAAGGATTCCTCGTTCGTCCGCTGTTTGTTTTTCCGCGTTCGACAAATTTCACGAGCTCTGGTGTCGAAGAGAAACGGGAAAGAATGCCAGGCGGCTAGCTCGAGGCTACCAGCGGAGGCCGTGGAAATAAAAAGGTACGAGCGCGCGAGAAGCTTTAAAAGCTGCACCGCGTGTTTGCTCGACAGCCGTGTTAATTCGTCGAACAAATAACCGGCGACGGCCGTCGGACCACGAACGGATTCGTGGCCGCTGCGAATGATCAGTTCCTCGCGGGCAACACGTGTAACTGCACTGCGTTCGCCAACGTGTCCTCCTTCTCGGGAAAGAAAGAAAAACGAGAGATCATGCGGTCGCGATCCTCCGGGGTGCAGGGTGCAGTGATTGTTCGGGCAACGGCGGCTTGAGTTGAACTTACACTCGCATGGAATCAGGTAGCTCTTCTTTGTCAAGATTCGAGAATATTTATACAAATTCCTTTGAATTTCAGACGATTCTTTCTTTTTTTTTTTGGTAATTTTTATTCGCGTTTATCGGGTAGCACACCTAAAAGTAATTGTGGGGACTTTGTTTCCTTTATGCATTCTTTTAGAGGAGATTGAAACGATGCTTTTTATTCAGATGGAATTATCTTGTATTTAATCTTATTAAGTGAGTTTTTATTCGATCGCTCTAGGAAGTAATTGGTTAGCGAGACCGACATTTTGTTGGATCATAGGGCCAACTTTTTAATGCAGAAAATTTTCAATACAGTTCAGCCTTTGTTGATGTATGTTACAGTGTGCACAGTTGTGTGCACAGTGTTAGTGCTGTAATCGTTATTTATTCGAAAAGTGTCATTCGTTTCGAACAAATTAACACTAGAACTACCGAGCAATAAATGCGACTGACGTATATTGCTTTGTAACAGTCACAAGACTGTGCCCATTCAGATTTCATACAACTTTTATTGTAATATGTGCTTCAATGGAGAGGTTCATTAAAAAATTTCCGATGAAAACATTTGTACAATTTCAGTAATTGTAAAAGAAAAAATTAGGAAGCAGTCATTTTGACTGGTCCGGTAGTTCTAGTGTTAAATGAGTTCCATGGTGCCAAGAGATTTCTTTCAGAAGTCTTTTGCTAAATGCAGACTTCTGGAGTTTTCTTTAGGAAAATGGGGGTTGAGAAGGCAATTGTTCATGCCCTTAAGGGTTGAATATAATCTAGAGAATTATAAGGGCTTTCACACGTTAAATGTTAAAAATCTATTTATCAAAAGTGCAGTCTGGCTATCATCAGTCAGCGTACCTTAGTCGAAGAGGTATCCGACGGTCTCAGAAGATCGCCATAACGGTAGTCACCATCTTTCTCCTCGCGCGAGCAACCAAAAAGTAAAAATAATTCTAAATCTTCGTTACTTTAGTCTTGTAAAAATTTGTATCTGGAAAACATAAATCAATTGTATTGAATCCAAAAAAATAAACAGTTTCTACTGAAAACTGTCTCGATACTCTCAGAATAAAATCAAAAACCACAGCCAAAGAACCTTGCACTGAATCTTTCTAAGCTCTCGACGCCAAGTTCATGCAAAATTGTTGCATCGTGCTGAGAAAGTACAATAAACAAACCTATTGTAAAATCTACATTGAATTTTTCTAAGCTCTCGACGCCGAGTTAATGCAAACTTGTTGCACCGAGCTGGAAAAGCACAATAAAAGAAACCTATTGTAAAAATCTATATTGAATCTTCTAAAATTGATGCACAGGGCTAACAAAGCACAGTAGAACAGCCTACGTCGAACCAATATTGAAACTTTGAATTTTCCTACCACGCGCCGTCGCCCGTCGGCGTTTCTGGCGGGCGCTTTAGGTTCTCGCGAAAATAATAAAATAAAAGGAAAAATAAAAAATAAATTGGATTCTTCGAACCCCCTAAAGCGGTGAGGACTCTCAAGGGGTTAAGGTGTTCCCGAAGGGGGAGGCCGCACGCGGTCCCAGGGCCGCGTAAACTCGCTAAAACGCACTAAACCCGTTCGAAACAGCGAAACGAGTCGATACGTTTGAAATTTTACGATGGCCGCGCCGCGCCGGCTCGTCTTCGCTCGGGCGCGAGGGCCACGCGAGCCACAATGTTTTTATAATACGCGTTAAATAAGTTTACGAGGCCTCAAGTATCGTGGCAAATTGATTTCGTAACGACAATCACGGAATTAACGCACAATAAAAGTATCATGGCGGCAATTAAGCAGAGCACTTGCTTAACTGCGAAACGCTCGCGGCGTTTCAGTCTCGCTTCGGAGCGGCGGATGAATGATTCGCGAACGGTTTCGACGGTGTTCGCGTCGTGCCGAGGGGATCGGCCATTTTCGCCTTGTACTTTTCATCTTTTTTCCCCACGAAAATTCGTCGAAGTCGCGCATCCACATTGCAAAGTACGCGGCCGATGCCACGGGACTCCATTTTGTTGATTGTTCGATGGTCTTCCGCAGATCAGGGTTCTGGAGCTGTGAGTCATTGTTACAACCAACTATTTTTATTCGTATTTCGGATTTTTGTCTCATTTGTGCATTCATAAGATGTACAAAAAGCTTTTTTATCATTCTAGTGTGTACACAATAATTGACTGACCCGCAGTCCAGTTGGAAATAAGCGTTCAGTTTGGAATTGTTATAATTCATGGATCGAACACTTGTGCTTAAATAGCGTCTCAAAATTCTAACAAAGAAAGCTCGGGTTTGCTTCAGAGGAGCATTTTTCACTAATAGTTTTTTAGTCATCTATGAAAAACATTAAAATATTTATAAAACCGACTGGATGAGCCAACAGTGCCATTTCTTGACCATTTCAACAGACATCCCGTGCCGAAACAGTCTGAAATTCACTTGAAAACGCTTTTGGTCAATGAACACTTCAAGAGCATTTCCTCCTAGAAAGATCTAAGAAAAATTCGAATGATTTTTCGACAGAGGTATAATATGGTTTCATGGAGAAGGTGGAGAAGCGTCGGCAGCGTTGATTTCGGAGCAGAATTTCGCGCTCGTGTGCCTGTGTACACAACTATTAACTGGTTACATTTATGCCTCTCATAATTGGCTTCGTTAAATGAAGAGAGTGACTGAGGAATTAGCTTGCCGGCAATAACCCGGCTATTTATTAACACGTGAAACGAGACGCCACGGGTCCCGGGGAACAAACATGTCCGACACACTCGGTCGAATCTCTTTGTCGCGTCCCGTTCGGAATCCTTTCGTCCCTGGATTTGTTCCGCGGTGAGTAACAACGCCTTTTTCCATCAATTACTTTGCCGCATATACTCGCTCGCCGACTTTATTATGCCTCTCAACAAACTGAATTATGCTTTCTCTTGCACCTCACCGCGCTGGCTTCTGCGGAACCGGAGAAATGGCCCAATGGAACACAAAATGTCCTTCAATCTCTTCTGCTCCTTTTTCACAGGATAAACGCTATGTTAGTCCCTAGGGACCGACGGTATTGAATTTACACAATAATATATAATAATTCATACAATATTAACAAAATACTTTTTGCGTTTAAGTTTAAATAAAAAGTGGAATTGGAAGCAAGACAAAATTAGCTCCGCGGTTGACGTGTTAAGCAGTAGGTTATGCGATCCTTTCAATTTTTAGAAAAAACAATCGGGGGCCTTGATGCACAAAATCGAGCAAGTTTACTTTTTAGTAAAACTGTACCTGAAGTTGATGACACATTTTTATAAACGATTGTTTCCTGCACGAATCAATTTTCTGGACAATTATCTGGGTTTTGCAGTGAGTACTCCTTCAATTTATATGTTTTTTTTACAAATTTTTCATTCCATTTACTCCGTTCAATATTACAAATTATTCCAAACCTATCGTTCAGTAGCCGAAGTTTATTTATTCTTCTTCGCGTGAAACGGTTCGGGGATCGTAAAATGGTCCAAGGAGAAGAAAATATGTTTCTCCACGGCACATTCTTCAAGTTCTCGGGCCAGTTTCTCTTTCGGGCTCGAGATTTCCCTGGTTTTTCCTTCGCCCGGTTTCTCCCCATCCCTTTTAACCAGCTTCGAAAACATCTTGCTGCGTTTTTGGTGCGTCCCACTGTTTGTTATCCGGCCGAGGAGGAAAAAACTGACCCGCTGGCCTATATCCCAATCCGTTTTCACTTCCTGGAGGCGCGGTAGGATTTTATGGAACGCTGGGAAACACGATTTCCGGGCTGCCGCGCCTCGATTTCACCCCTTTTTTGTGAAGAGGTTTCACTCTTCTGCGAAGCCTCTGCAGAAAAACACCGTGGAGATATCCTATTGTTGTTTCGAGTGGGATATCGAAGGAAGAGTATTGTACACATTTATTCTTCGTTAATTACTGCGTCAAATTGCTCTTTGCATAGTATATATAGTTAGCTTTTGGAGTATGAAATTTATGTCACGGATAGACTGCGGATTTTATACACTTACGACAGATAGCTGTAGATAAAATTTAATTTAAAATGTAAAATTTTGTTGTCGACTTACGAGTCAAAAAGAAAATCTTAATGTTAATCTTTATGAATATTACCAAGTACAGAAAGACATTTCCACGTGTTTTCTGTTTCTTGCAATCGATGCAGACAATTTTAATTTTACATAAAAATTTATAATCTGACAACCAGAGAACATAGTTACAAGGTTCAATAGCAACCCTTAAGAACACTAAAGAGGGATCTAGTGTCCTTCTCAGACAAATTAGAAGGGGTTGTTAACGCGAAACCTACCACGGTCAAAATGACCGGTTTTACATTTTATAATTATTGAAACTAGAAAAATTCATTTATGCAAAAATAGTGGAAAATAGTGGCTACAACTTGAAAAGTAGTGAAAATGTACTTTTATCTTTCCGAACATTAAAAACCTTACCTATTATATTTCGTACCCTCCAAGGTCGATGCCAATCACCTCATTAAAATGATTAAAAGACAATTTCGTTTTTTTTTCTAATTTCTGCATAGATATCTTCCTTCTAATTACTTACAACATTAAAGACTTTTGTACCCTGAATATTGACACCCGACGATCATTTTCAGCTAGGGAAAATGAATCAAATAAGTGACTCTGTGCCTGGATAGGTTGTTAGCCTCGAATTTGAGCCAGCTACAAATTCCAAGAGGGTTGAGGAGAGCAACGAAAACCCTTTATCCACAAAGGGAGACCCGAAGAATTCGAACGCAGAACGCGAATGTCCATCATTCCACGAGAATGGAATGCTCGGGTTGAAACGTCGAACGATTACGAGTATACTCGAGCGAAAAAAGGGCAGGAACACGGTTGGGGGAGGCTTTGGGAGAGGCCGTAGGTGTAGGAAGAAGGTAGATTTACTATCAGACGGATTTCATTTCTCGAGGGTTTAGGCTTTCCGAGCAATCCTATTACCACAGTCAAATGTGATTTAGGATCTTGGCCGGTGCGCGCCGCTCGCCGTGAACGCTTCATGGGCGTTTCGTATCTCCTCTCGAGCAGATACCAACCGCGGTGCACCATGGTTCACCATGGTGCCCCGGCACTATGGGCGTTTCCAGGACCGTAGAAGGGATTAAATTTCCAAACTGCTTCGCCGATTCTCTCCTCTCTCTCTCTCTCTCTCTCTCTCTCTCTCTCTCTCTCTCTCTCTCTCTCTTTCTCTCTCTTCTATCTCCTTGAAGAGAAGCTGGTCCCGAAGACTGCTCCGACCGGTTTCAAGAAAATGGCGGCCGCCGATCGGGGAAAAACAATCAAACGTGATTTTCGAAGCTTCGGAAATTTCGTTGCGGGTGTAATTTACGACTGCATACTCCCGGGGTACGCGGGGAACTATCCTTGGATTCTGTTTGTTGTATTTCGAGACCAGAGATCTCCAGGATTTTAGAGAGGATCGTAGAGAAGACCTTGGAGTGGATGCCGAAGGTGATTGCGTCTTCAGACATGTCTGATGTCTCCATTGAAAATTTCTTTTGAAGATTTTTCTCCGTTTTGACGTTGCACGACATGACTTTAGAAGGCGTGATTAATGTAAACCCGTGGGGGGTTATGGTAAAATGAAAAATTTATATGTTGCGCACGTGGAGTGATTGCGTGTCGAATGATGTACAGTGACAGGACGTGGTAAAATATGTGTGTACAATGGTCAGGCTGAAAGCAATTTATTGCATGGGTCGAAACGAGCAGTCGACTTTCGATTTTAGATCAATTATGATCGAATTTATGCGTTTCGTTTGCGGAAGTATGGGAACGAGTTATTCTAGAACGTTTTTTAAATGCTTCGTGATTTGAACCACAATACGAAATTATTAAAGTTGCTTTTCCAACAAATTTCTAGATCAGAAATCATCTGTATCCTGGGTTTGCAGGAAGCTCGTCGGATGATTCGATCAGGACAAAGGATAGCTGGCATAGTTGCGCACCCATCGTCTTACGGCCCTGCTCGCCTCATTTCGAGGCACGATAGAAGAGTGTTCGTGCGTCAGGTTCGAGGCTCGCTTATCCGTACCCGCTATTATGTAGACGATAATGGTCCCCGCATAAATATTCACGCTCGCGATGCCCATAAATGCTACCGCTGCATCGTGCAGCCTCGCGCAACGATGCAACGACGCGTGCAGCCGTTGATCCTCCTTTGCAGGACGAACGCCAGCGACTGACGGCGATGATCCTTGATCCTTTGCCGTTCCTCGGGCTACCATGAATCATCGGGGGCCTACGAAACAAATCCACCATCATCGCGTTATTTATGTCGTCAATCATCGCGCGTTCTCGAGGCTCGTGTCATGTCCGCAGCCTTTGTGCTTAGGATCATTGCGAAATTCAAATTTCGCATCGCGGAAAGGAGTTCAATAGAAAGTTGTTCCGTTAGTAGAAGAGCCGGAAGAAAATTCTGAAGTGTCTCTGGTGAGTTATGTGACAGCATTTGGAAATCCTTTTCGCCGTGTTTCGTTCAATCATTCCTGTCGCACATGAAAGCGGTCCAAGAAAATAATTCTTTCGGTGTCCTGCAGCTGCAACGGAAATTAATTGTTAATGAATTCGAAGTCGTTCGGGGGTAGACGTTCCCAAGGCAGTTCGGTTAGTTAGGTAATGGGACTGGTCTTTTGCGAGCAGTCGGTGTAATTTATTTTCTTGTCTTTTTTTAAAACGAATTTACGATAATGGAGATTCGGTTTCATTGCGGAGAATTTCGCACGAGGTTGTTCGATTGTGAACCGTGTTTGGAGAACTTTGTGTCTTCATTGGGATGTAAACGAGATTCAAAATGGCCGCCACTCTACAACCCCGGGACTTGGAAATTAAACGGAAAATTAAATGATTACGTTTATAGTAAATATCAGTTTATTCGTCTTTACCAAAATGTACGGGAGTAACCATACTTTGTCTAGATAATGAATTCTTTAAAAAAAGGTACCGCTACAGTGAGGACATCGTTTAACCCTTTGCACTCGGCACTATTTTCAATGTAAAATTAAATTTTTCTTCCGTCTTACAATATTTTCAATTTATTCAAACGAAACTGATCCGATTTCTACATATAGTATTTGAATGTTTGGTAATCTATTAAATACAAATATTGTAATGTAACAAATGTTTTGTAATATTTTTTGTAATTTCTTTGAAATAATGCCACAACAATTTCTGGTGGTGCTTCAGAGTCACCATTCGAGTGCTAAGGGTTAAATGCAAAATCGAAAAGTCGTTTCGGTCCTCTTTAAGTGGTACCATTAATAGAGCCAGCAAATGAATACGAAAATTAGTAACGAAGATACTTCTCAACAGATTATCTTTACTAAAAACAAAAAGATAAATAAAAGAAGAATAAATTGATACAAAAACGTACACTGAGAGGGAGATCGAAAGAAGCAGGAATATCGAGAGATAAAATTGCTCGGCAACGAAACGTAGAAGTTTTGCGTCGTTAGTAACGCGAAAGGAGACGAGTTTCCCCTGTGCGCGCGTGGGAGTCGGAGAGAAAATTGATCGCGCACGTGGGATCGGGGTGAAATTTATAGGGAATCATTTCTGCGAAATCGTTCTGCTTGTCCGTGGGCGAATTCCACGAACGATGGCCGACGGTTTCTCGGTTTTCGCGTCTCCTCCAATCTGCTCTCGAGGAATAATCCCCGGGACTGGTTGCCGGTTCCTCTCTCGAGTGGACGTTGCCTCTCCGCAGGAACGAACGAACGAACGAACGGGATCCACTTACACAATTATCTGCTCGCGGGATCTTCTTGGCGGCCGGTCGCTCATCGTTTTACTGCCCCCCTCGTGTTCCTCTTCTCTTCTCCTCCTCCTCCTGCTCCTCCTCCTCTTCCTGCTCTTCTTCCTTTTCTTCGTCGTTCTCCTCTTCGTTTTTTTTTCCTTCGGATACGTTTTCAAGCTGGCTTTTTTTAGGCCCCGCCCATCTTTCTTCTTCGCGCGCGCCTTTTTTCTTCTGCTTCTTCCACCGGTTTTCCTCCCAACGCCGCTCCTTTATTGGCTTTCTTTCGTTTTACGGCTTCGCGATAGCTTTTCTACAGTGCCGACCGCCATTTCCACGTCCGAAAACAGTTCTCTAGCCGCGTCGATATTCAGAATTACGAAATCAGTTTTTGGCGGCGTACCATTAAGAGCCTGTCTTCTGTACGCAATTCTGAAATGCTTGCTGCAAGTTTGTTTGAATTTATTAATTTGATCCGAAGAGAGTGGATAAAACAAACATACGTCAAAATAAGCACATAGCTCTAATGAAAATTAAATAAAAAGTGCATGAAACTCTCCCTCTCTCTCTCTCTCTGTACCGTTGTAGTCCAGGAACACTTCTATGAAGGTTCTTAAAAGTTTCGAAAGTTGATTTTTTACTTTAGCTTCGTCCATTGTCAACGCACTGCGCGCTCGGGACAATCGGTTTGTCAAGGCAATTAGGGGACCTTCGACTCGGTGTTTGCATGATTCGGTGTTCATGACGAGGAGATCTCGCGGGGAACAAATATGCCCCATAAAAACACGTCATTAAGGAGATGGAGCTCGTAGACGTCTCTCTGGCAGCGCGCTCAGTAACTCGCTAGGAACTTGTTCAGCCAACGAGAGACATTTTAATTAACCCTTTCAGTGCGGAACAACGCAACTAAAAAGCACGTCTGACGGCCGGAACTGAAACAAAAGTACTAAGAAGTGCGTTAGGGCGCTATTTCGTGTCCGACGGCTGCGCCTAGGCATTCGCCAAACCAGCAATAAAAAAAAAAATGTTTATCAATCCACGCGAACCTCGGAAATCCACCGGCAAATGCTCGATCCGCCATCTTGGATTTCGGGAAAAACTGGAGATGTCGACGCGCGTTATGTAACTTTTTGCTGTTCCGAGGAAGGTAAAAATTGATGAAATTCTTCAAAAATTGTTGAGCAATGTAAACATTAATTTAATTTCAGTGGAGCATAATTTTGATTCGAAAAAAGAGGTAGGCGGATGGAATTGAAGATAAATCCAGTTTGTACGGCCAATTCTCTCTGAGCTTGAATTTCTCCGAATCTGTTCGCATAAATGTGAGTTTGCATAGATTTGCATAACGTGTCTTGGCGTTTCTTCGCGTTGAATTTAAAGTAAAACGGGGAAAGGACGGCGTCGTTGGGAGAAATCAATTATGGCAGATCTTGGGGACGGTTTCCAGTGGAATTCCCTCCGGAGGAGCTCGGATAAGGGGCTTTAACTGTCCGACAGGACTCGAGAGGGACCGTCGCGTTCCTTTCCTAGTGAAACGGGCATTAAAACGAGGCGACACACCCGACGATTCGTGGTCCTCGACAGGGAACAGGTTTCGAATTATTCGTAATGGCGACCGGGGAACCGGTGGAGTGGGTGGGATTTCGATCTTTCTAACAGGCGATCCCGTGGGAGTGGCGAACTATTTTACTGCAGAAGCCACTTTGTCGACTCTTCTATCTCTCTTCTTCTTCTTCTTCTTCTTTCGTTTTCCTCCCTTGATCCTCGAAACAGACCGCGCCGGCAAGCACATGGTTCCACGGCGTTTTCTCACGGACGATTTCCTCCGATATATTTATACATTTTTATGACCGAACGCGCATGTATCGCAGAGAGGATGTTCCGGTTTTAATCGGTCCGCCTCGCTGCACTTCGCGTCGAGATTTGTCACTCGAAAATCGTTTCCAGTTGAAGTGCAACGGGTTTTCGCAGCGACACGAACCTCTCCCGGCGAACCGTGGTCCTTTTAATCTTCAGGTTTTATGGCAGCTGTTAGGCAGGATCACTGTGATTAATTCTCGCAGGTGTCTTTGACAGTTCTTCGGGACCATGTGAGCTGCTTCCCGAGTCTTTTTTGGGGACGCTCATCACGGATTCACATTCCTGAAGACAGAGGCTCTTCCTCCTCTCTTTCTCTCTAAAAGATTCTTTTTTGAATTTTCTTAGACAAGCTGAGAATGGTCGCTCGTGTTAGAGCTACTATAAATGGCCGCCGCGATGCAGAGACATTTAGCCAGTCTATTTTTGTTCAACCACGACACGTGACTTTGCTATTTTCAAAGGGAACGCATAAAATATTAAGAAAACGAGGGATAAAATTCCGATTAATTTACGAGTGGCAAAGTAACAGTTTCTTGTGAATCGAGATAGTTTTTACGGTGTAATGCAGAAGTACGGGCACCAAAGATGGCGTTCATCGGGTCCCGTGAATATTTAAAACATTCATGGCTGCAGGAGCATAATCGAGGCCCGTTTCTGGGGCGTTCGAACGATTTTACGCGTTCGCGAGGGTCGCGATCGCTTCGAAATTCCGTCGACGGCCCGATCTCGTGCGGAATGGAGTGGACAGTCGTAAATACGCGTGCAAATATACTGCGGCTGTTACGGTGGCCGCTGTAAAACGCCTCTCTACGCAGGCCGGCGTTAAATGTTTAAGTCGTCACGTTGCTTCTCGGCCCGCGATCAATCTTATTTTCATCCCGTTTCCTTCAAAACTCGATCGGCACTCCGTTCCTTTCGTAATTGCGGCAGAAAAGGAACATAATGGCAAGTAAATTGCGGATGATTGTGAAAATAAGGGATTTTATGGTTCGCGGCCGGGATAAAATAAACGTCTATGTGCTGCGTGGATCCTATCCAGTACCCATAGCAAAAGAATAAAATTACCGATTACCGCGTTCTTAATCTTCGAAAAAAATATAGAGAAAATTAATACGATTGACCGACGATCGCTTGTTAGAAGAGTCAGATGAAACATTAAAAAATATAGAAACTTACAAATTTCGAGAAACGGTCAGTCCGATGGCGTAATAAGGTGTTCGGTTCTCAGAGGTTTGTTAAGGAGCCGTAAACGATTCGATATCCTTTGATGTCTCGGTCCGTCGGTATGGCCCCATTGTCGATCCTTTCGAAAGCGAGGCGAAACCATCACGACCGCCGAGAAAATTCGAAACAGCCGGTCCGAAAAGGAACGCGGAAATGCCTTTGATGCCGGAAAAGGAGCCGGTGGTGGTGGTAAGAAGAAGAAGAAGAAGAAGAAGAAGAAGAAGAGGAAGAAGAATGAGAAGAGGAAGCAGAAGCAGAAGGAGAAGAAAAAAACTGAAAAGAAAAGAAAGAAGAAGAATGCAGCCCGTTCAACCGGCCAACCGAAACGTAATCCCGGCCAATAAACTAATTAAGGTCATCGGGAACCTTTCGGGCGGGCTACTTTATTGCCGACTGGTCGCCAGGCTCGCCGATTCCTGCGGCAGCTTCCGGGTTGACCTCGTAAATCGCGTCCCTTTGTTAGCGGAACTGTTTCTAGCCGGGAAAAAACATGGCAGGCGTCGTTAAAACCACTGTTATCTATTTTTCCAAGCCGACCTCTTCTTCGAATTCCCTGTTCGTTTCTTGCTATGCCGGTCTTTTTACACTTTAATCATTCGTAGCGGTGCTCCTGGATGTTATCCTGCTCGCCGCCGCCGCCGCCGCCACCGCCGATTTTTCTATGATCCTGCTCACTTCGCAAGCTTATAATTCAGGAAAATTAGCGAGCTTGCTGATACTAACGCTGGTTCAGTTTCATTGCGCCTCATGAACTTCTAGGAAACGGCTCGGAAATATTTTACGATGTGAATTTGTCTTTTTTTGTCTTCTTTTGTACCTGGAAGCCGGTGAACGCTGCACCTTTACGCGGACTCGATCTGCCGAACAGTTGTATAAACGATTACTGCATGTAGGAGTCTCTGGTAATGTAACATAATTATTATTAGACCGTGCATGCTCGAATAGAAACGTTCATAGAAGTGATAGAACTAAAATAAAAATGACTTTCTCTCTTTTTGGTTATAACAGTTATGGTCCCTGATTTTAACAAGTCGAAAATAATAGAGTGTTTTGGAATTTATGGAATATTTTCGCTGTTTCGAATTTGACGTATTAATTTTCGTACAAAATCCGCAGTCCTCGATGACCTGTTACTGTGTGAATACACGTTGAACACATAGTAACTACCACGATTAGACTTGAGGTTTTTATGTAGACTCCAAATTTTTGGTGCAAACTGCAAGGAAAAAAGGTCGAATGAAAATCTTCTGAAATGTTTGCTGTTTTATGGTTATCTCGTAAAATCGACAGTCTTCTAACGATTGTAAACTACCTGGTGCATCCCCACGAAACGGGTCACTAGAAAATGGTCCAGCCAGTATACCGCGTCGGGCAAGCCAGAAAAAAAAATTAGAAACTCCATAGGAATCCAGGTGAAATCAGCTTCCCGCGGTTCGGTACGGGTTCGATGATTCCCTCGTGGCTCGGGGAGGTCAGTCTGCGGTTCGCAGAGGTCCGAAACGGTTTTGAACTGGGTCCCGGGAACGGGAACCGTCCGCGAAAATCGTGGTCGCTCGATCGATGGGCACGGCTAAGTGAGATATCAAGAGGAAAAGGAGAGGAAGAGATCGACGCCGGCAGGCGCGAACGTAGAACGCGAAGGATCCAGGAGAGCGACGCGTTCAAAAGGATTTACGACGACAACAAAAATAATCGTTTAACAGGAAGAAGAAGGGAGAAACGAGGAGGCGGTCGTCCGGTGCCGGATGACCGGTCGAACGGTCACCGAGTGTCTATTGCCCATCAAACGACCAGTTGAACGAGCACGCCTCGGTCAGATCGACTTCCGTGAAACAATACACGGCTCGTCATTATGTTCGTGACTCGGGGCGGCCCTTGCTCTGCTTCTTTGAGACACCTCCTTCGGTCAACAGCTACCTCGAGGACTTCCGGTCCGGACGGTGATTGGCCTGCTCGCGTTTCCCGGTCGTAAGTTTTTCCAAATTATACCCCACAACGATATACTCTTCGTACAATCCCAATCAAGCTCTTCGCTCTTGCTAATTCGCGAGCGGTCTGTTAAACTGAACTCGAAGAATCAGCTCGATCGAGCACTCGCGCAGTTGAATACTTCTGAAGCTGCATTTGAGCCCCTACTTTCAGAATACATCGTCCATTTTTCTGTGAGGCGTTCTAGTATGATATAACGGGTGGGCAACAGAAATTTTATAAATTATAATGTTCTTAAAGACATTGGACAATTTTTTTCGTGACTGAATCTACCATGGATTTGAAGATTTTTTTCCCAGTTGAAAACGAGCCAATCTTCATTCCTCAGTTCTGTTAAAAATGGCGCACGATTTTATGGGGACCTGCGATCGTTTCTACTTCATTTGTGGAGGCCAAGAGATTTTTTCCCGTCGTGAAATATTGAGTATCCGATTTTCATCCCTTATTCTCACCCTTCGGATCGCCGATAAAAATTGTGGAAGAATTGTTTTTCGGAGTTATGGCGTCTGGGTGGGTTCAAGAAATGTTTCTAAATGCCCAGAATCCGGGGTGCACGATTCCGATCGTCGAGAAATGTTTGGCGACGTGAAAGGGCCGGAACGGACGCGTTAACGCGAATGGGAACGTAAAGCCGCGTTAAATCCCATCGAATCGCCGCATCAAATCAGGCATAACAATATATATATATTTTTTTTGTAATCCGTTGAAGACACAAGCCTCCGTTGAAACGGCGGTTTTATCATCTTATCGCGAGCCCGACTGTTAAAATGGAGATTGCCCCGACACTCGAGGGCGGTCTGGGAGATCGCGGACAACGCTCTTCAGGAAATGTCGCCCGCAATTCAACCCCTTGAATACCTCGTTGCTCGTACTTACAGTCTGGTCGTTGCGTCCCTTCGCAGACGATGTCGAACACGGCCGCGCCACAAAATCGGCGAAACGACGACCATCATCGCTCGTTCACATTCCGGAATATTTTACCGCATGCCGATCCCGTTCGATCCCATTTCGACGCCATCTTTATCGCGCGGACTAATAGCCTTCCCGTAGATGCAGTCGCTGGAAAATCTTTTTCTTTTTCCCCTCCTTAATCACAGGTTACCGAGCTTTTTCACGAAGAATTTCACCTTATAAAGAGAAATATATTTTACTTTACAAAGAGAAATATATTTTGCCTTGTAGACTGCTCGGATTTTATACGTTTATGACAAAAATGAGTAGCTGTAGCGCAGAACAGTCGTTCGCATCATTCTCGGCTACAAACCTTGAGTGCCAAGAGAAACAATGCCCCTTATCTATCTTCCTTAATTCAGATAAGCTGGTTTATTACCGGCAGCCCTATAAGACGTAAAATATTACAATTATATTAGAACCGTTCCCATAAACCCTGAACATCCATCTCCGAATGGATAAGAAAATAATTACTATACTGTGAACCTTGCACAATACAAATTGTTTACCCGAATTGCAACAAACTGGATTAACATGCAAATTTGTATCCTCTGTTAATAGGTCTCTGTAAATAATACGAAAATATTTTTATCATTAGACGGATTTGTATGCAACAGAAAAATTGTCTGCATTGATTGCAAGAATAATAGTATTCTACTAGTCTAACAATCACACTCGCAAAATATACTGTTAAACAGCCGAACCATTTAGCAAAAAAAAAAAACACATATAATTTTCCTACAGCCTGGACCCATACAATCACCATAATCCCAGAAAACAATTCTTCCACGCCACAATTTTTATCGACCATCTGAAGGGTGCGAATAGGCTTAGGGGATGAAAATTGGATCCTCTTCAATATCTCGTGGCGAGGAAAAATCTCAGCCCAAAGAAGAATCCATTTTTCCACAAATTTAATGGGAGAAATCAGCTCGTTCCCATGAAATCTATTTTTAATAGAACTAGGGGATGAAAATTCATCTTCAACAATTCGCATCAGGAAAAAGTCTGTTAGTCTGGAGGATTCGTCTGTCAATAAATGAAATGGGAATGATTAGGGGATTTAGGAACGTTTAATGATGAAATCAGTCCGTTCCCATAAAATCGTGCGCCATTTTTCCGCGAGACTTACCGAGCACAATGTCGAGACGGACATCGCACAATGTTGGGACGGAAAAGATCGCAAGATTTACGAGAGGAAACGTTGGTTTTAGCAGCCACCCTTATTGGACGCATGTGGCACGAAGCTCGCGTGTGCGTTTCTAATATCCGGAGTTTTCCCTCCGTTTTCCTGGCTTCTCGTTCTCCAGACGACCCCCGGACATTACCAGCTTCTCTCTCTCTCTCTCTCCCCCCTCTCCCTTTTCTCTCCAGCCCTGAGTCGTTACCCGCCCTTAAGCATACAAATCCCACCCCTGCGGAGGATTGTTAAGCTCCGACGGTTTTCATCCCCCTTTTCCGTGACAGCCTCGCCCTGACTAAACGAGCGGTCTATTTTTTTTTCTCGCGTAAATGTTGCTCCATCTTGAAAAACGCCGACGCCAGGAGGACCTCTTTCCTGTCTGCCAGCCGAAAAGTTACAACCCCCTGCCCTTTGGGAGCGACTTTTTACTCGAAGTCGGAGGACGGACTTCCTGCCCGGGGTGAATTATAAATAAATAGCTAAGTGGTCTTCGGAGTTCGTTGAAAGAGTGCTTTGTTTGCGGAGAGACGATTTTTATGGGCTTCGTGCTTTTAGGAGTCTTCGAAGAAGGTTCAAGCAGGAGTTTGAAGAGTATTGAATTCTGTTTCAAATTTATTTCGGTCCGTTGGTGGTGTGGTGTGGGGGGAAAATTTTATTTTCCTGGAATTCGTGGCAGTTGACGGTGAATTTACTTGTTTTTCGATTGTTTTCAATTCATTATATAGTTCTAGGAGAATTGTATACAAGCTATGCCATCGTTGTACCAGCTATGAATATGAGATAAAAATTTAATTTTGCTTCGGATTCTCGATGCTCGACTACGAAAATATAAAGTCAATAACAAACCTATAAAATATATCAATTTTCTGCCTGCTTCAAATTGTTGACGTGGTTTCGGAAACATTTCTAAACGCGAAGTCTCTTGATAGATGTTTTTCGTCGTTTCCCGATATGCGGCGCCATTTTGTCAACACAGGGTGGGAAGAATAATTCGAAAATTGAATAAGGGACAGATCAAACAACCCAACGAAGGAGTCACGATTGAACGGAACGTTTCCACAATGATTTTAGTCGGTTATGGGGGCTGAGATGAGGGAAACGAGGAGAATAAACGAGCTTCCCCCTCCCCCCCTCGAATCGGAAAAGATATCGCGAGGATACATCTATATCGAGCCTAATTGGTTGCTAGTCATCCCCTATCTCGCGACGTCAAAATGCCGGGAGGGGAGTGGGAAAGAACGTGGCCCGAGTTATAACTATAAAAACGAGCGTCAAGCATAATAAACCCGACTCGTTAATGGTATCGCTAATAGAATCATTTCGTTCGTTCCGTACGGAATAGATCGTCGGCCTGAGGACCCGTCGTTCCGACGTTACTTTCGCGTCCTCCTGTTACATCGATAACGTGAGAGCTACTCTGCTTTGGAATTCGCTTGTGTCCTTTCACATCGTTCCCTTTTTGTAATCTCTTTCCCCCAATTTTCGGCATTTCGATTAGCTCTACGAATTTTTACAATTTTTGGAGAGACACAAAAAGATTTCTTCAAGTAAAAATTGTCCCTGCACGAGTCAGTTGAAAGGTTATTATAAATGCAATCTTTATGTCCTGATTGACATTTGAGCAAAAATCACCTTGTTGCTTGTAGACAAATATTATTAATGATTGCAGTTTTGAAGACGAACCTGCTACTCAACCTCTTCTTAGAATTATTATAATTGCCTTAGTAAATATTAGCAAGCAATTATTAATGCAATATTTTTTCCTACTCCCCTTATTTTCAACCTAACTTTTCAAAATTCACGAATTAGACGTACTTGGAAATTTTAAAATGCAGGATAGAAAGACAATTTTATAAAGAAGACTGTGACTCACATAAGGTTAAGCGACAACAATAAAGATGAAATTTTTAATAAGCGAGAAGGAGAAGTTTGTGCATTTCTGAAATAAAATTGTAAAATTGCAGTATAGTGATTCGAACAAGGCGAACACCGGAAACAGGTAAACGGCGAAGCAACTAAATTTAGGGCGATACGTTTCATGTTTGATTAAAGCGTGCCGTCCGTTCTCGTTCTGGATCAACGCGATATATCTCGGGGCATTTCCCGCGATTTTTACGGCCACGCTCTGTGTTTATAGAGTGTAAATATTTAAATATGCCGTAACGTTCAGTACGGCAATAGGTGTGCAGGCGATAACTTTACATTGTGTCGAACACGAGCCTCGACGCGAAACACTGAAGCCTCTTGCGTCCGTCTGCACTCGGACAGGCATTTTGTAATATCTAAAAATTAAACAACCTTTCTCCAAATGCATCTGTACTGATAAATTCTCCACACGAAAATACACAATTCAGACGAAATTTTACTGCTCTACTCTCAGTAATTTCTGAGATCGATTGGCGATTTTTTTTTACCGAGACCCATCTCTTAAATACAGTGACTCGCGTAATTGATTTAATACACTTTGAGAATATCTCCTTTAAATTAGAATTTTTGTCGGTAACAAGTTAACACTATATCTACCGGAAGCCTATTAATAGGCTTTTCAATAATAGCTTTCAATAATTGTGCTGTACTAAAAGGAAGTTTCAATATCATCTCTTACATAATAATCTCAAACGAAATAATTATTACACTACGTTATTCAGGTTGGCGTGTTAGTTTATAAAACAAATTCTTAGTCATGGACCATGGACTTTCAAAAGCTATGAAATAATCGCCGGTAAATAATGTGTTAAGCATTTTTGAGAAGCTGGAAGGGTTGATTTCGCCCTTATTTTAATAACCGGGTACTTTCGATTTGTTTTTAATAGTTCTTTATCGGTTGTATTGACAAATGACAAGATTCTTATTTTTCCCATTTTCAATCATTTGGAACAAAGCAGCAGATTACAGAATTTCACCAAAAGCCCAATCAGTCGCCATTTCCAAGCAAACCTTGTACATCACTCTAACAAATCAGACGTTCCTCGGGAGAAGAATATTCATTTCCAAACCCAAGCATAATCGCGCGATCTTATCGAAGGATCGATTAACCCCTCAATCATTCGAACCTCTCTAAAGACCTTGTAAACTCTCAGGATCCATCTACCGTTCTCTAGGCGTTCCATCATTAACCCAGAAGAAATAAAAGGAATACGAATCCGGCCGGCTCGAATAATTCCCGTTCCACCCTCGAGATTCGGCGCTGAATAAGGGAAATGGCGGCAAAGGGAGAGAGGGGGTGGGAGACGGGGAAGAAAGGAACGGATAAGAAAAATCTCTCATGAATAAGGGATGAGACTGAATCTCGTGTAGTCGTGTCAAACTCCGGAGGAGTCTGAATGACGGGGGCTCGGTTTCGGTGCGCGCGGTGCCGAGCTTACGGCGCCATTAAAATAAAATAAAGCCTTCCTCTGTCTTCCAGGCTCGCACCCGCCGCTGCTCAACTCCCCTGGACTCCCCATATCCCCCACAGACCCCCATCGGCCCCCCTTCAAGCCCCATCGCCCGCATCCGTTTCTTTTTTCTTCGTGTTCTCCTCTGCCTCTTCGGAGCTGGATATCTTTTCGCTCTTCTTCTTCTTCTTCTTCTTCTTCTTCTTCTTCCTCGGGCTCTCTCGTAGCTGCCGCTAGCCCAACCCCTCTCCGACTTCCTCCTGCCATCAGCGTTTTCAGAATGTTGCCAGCGCGGATAGCCAGGGCGTAAACGTGAAATCATTGCCCGGCTATACGAGCGGAGGTAGAACGTCTGCGTGTTCTCCTACCCGGCGGAACCCAGACCGCTCCGACCGTTCCTGCAGATCGCATAGCTTATAATAACACTTAACCACCGACAGTGAATAGCCGCAAGTTGCAACTTCTCTTCTTTGTGCCCCATCGCGAGGCGCTTTGTGCACACCCGCTTGCACACCCGGCATCCTCCTTCCCCCTCCTCCCCCGGGCTACAACCACGGATCCATCGCTGCAACACCGACGCTTGTTGTTTCGCTCTTGTTGCACCTAGACCCCTTTTGCTCGCGTTTCGATCTCTAACCTGGCCGACGACGTCGACCATTCTTACCTCCGACTTTACCGGCTGCTGCTTTTGTTTAACTCTTGCCTTCGTAAATAGTTTTTGGTTTTGATCTTGTGGCAGGAGAGAGCAGCCCGGTCAGTGCCTGAGAGGAACTAGCTTGTGGCGTGGGGAAGACGAAATTCTTGTGTTGTCAACCCTGTAATAGTATCCTGGGAATTGAATAAAATTCATCAAATTAAATTAAATTAAAAGAATTTTGAATGTATTAGGACCGTTACAGAAAAATAGAAATTCTTTTGTGTCCTCTGTTCCTTGCAATTGATGCAGATAATTTTTATTTTTCATAAAGCTCTGCTGTCTAATTCACGACCCCAGTCTTTAATTGACTTCAACTTCTTTTGGACATTACGGTGCTGTAATCTTAAACTATACACCTGAAAGTGAACTAATAAATATTGATTGAATTTTTAGGAAGATGTGGTATTCCTTGGTATGAGGAAACAGTATACTATTTTATGATTATGTCTATTAACTATCCATTTTGCTTTGGCACTGATTTAACTACGTATCTTGGAGAGAAAAAATGTTTACGGTCTTATTAGCGGCGTCGATCAATTATTTGTTTTGCTTTGAATCTCATTTAGCCATGTATCTTCGGGCAAAGAAATATTTACAATTTTATTAGTAGCAGCAATCAGATAAATCATTTCGCCAGTCCACATGAATTCTGGTTCACTCAGTCCATTAAAACCATTTTTGCCGAGTTCTAATTTCTAAGATAAATTTGTAGGCCTTTCTACACTTCCTCGAGGTGTTGACAATATAAATCCTCGTTGATAGCTGTGTTTGGATTGAGTAACTCACTGATAGACAGTTCGTACGATCGAAGTCGAGTGACGCAACAACTTAAGAAATAAACCGAGGTACTTTACACAATACACTTCTGGCATGTAAAAGTTTGAAAACTATAAAGCAGAATATTTAAACAGGGGTCTAAGCCTACCGATTATCTTCCATTTTGTCCCACCTCCTAAGCTTCCTCCAGCACAAGCATCCCAAAAAATATTATCCTCCTCCTCCTTATTATTATCCTCTTCCCGAAATTCCCAGAACACCACGCAAGAAAGATTTGCAATAAACACGTAAATCGATCAGAGACCAAAGAAGAGAGAAAGCTGAACAAAATTCCAAAGAGGGAGCGTGTTTGTCCGACGGATAGGATGCTCCGGCGGTGTTCCAACATGGCGGGTCTGGGTCGTTAAGGTTCTTATCTAGCGCATGTGATCCCATGTTCCTTGGGTCCTTTGTCCCCGGGAGAGCTCACGGTATTTTAAATTAATGTTAGTTTATGGGACGGGGCCGTGTCCACCGCGCGATTTCCATCGCGTTCGTTTTCTGCCGGCGAAAGAGAGAGAGAGGGGGATTATCAGACAGATATACCAGCAACAGCAAAACTCGTCGAGAGATAACTAAGACGGCCATGAATTAAGTCCGGCTGACACGAGGACGTCCGAGGGCGGACTGGATCCTTGCTCTCTCGCGAGAGAGCACGAGGATCGGGGATCCATCCAGTCGTTCCTCTCCGAGGAGGATCCACGCGAGAGGGGGAGAGAAGAAATACAACGGTGCTGTTAAGGAACACCGTATTATATAGGACGCGTCCCGGGGAACGATAAACGTAATTCTACAACGTCGACATAAAGGATTATATTGATTACAGGGATCTCGGATTCCGTCCGGCTAGCTTTAACTCCCCGACAGGCCGTTTCAAGCGTGTCTGAGGCGAGTTTTTCTGCTGGGAATGCCTGTGAGGTCGTGGCGAAGGTTCATCGATCGTGGATGGACTGCGGATCTTCGAGGATCGGGGATCGACAGAGCAAATTTCCGCGGAATAAACTGCTAGAAAATTCAGGGAAAAATTGAACTTGCGGTTTATTCTCTCCTTTGAGGGAATACTTCTTCATGCAGATTCTTCTTGTACGGAGACTGCGGGCCATTTTGACTGCCTGAACAAATTCTGAAAAGTTTCAATTGTTGAATCAACTCAAATCTGATTGATCTCTCTTGATCTCTTATTGCTACTCCAAGTTTTGGCTCGATTCATTCCAACCTTCCTACATCAGTTTTTTGAAAATATTTTACTAAACCTATTTCTTTGAGATCAACGTTCTGATTTTCTCTTCGGAACCAACACGTGCAACCAATGATTGACATTGACTACTAGAACATTAGAAAATTTAAATGGAATGGATATAACACATTGTCTTTGGACCTAATACAAATAAGTAGGATTAAAGTAGAATAAAATAAAAATTTGCTACTTCAATTGCAACAAACAGTAAGTTTGGTAGATTGAATATAACATTTTTGTCATAGACGCATGAAATCCGCAGTCCACAAATAATATTACAAATTAATTCGTAACCCTCACGATTAGTTGGCTGTAACAGTGTTTTAGATTCAATTTGTTGTTTACTGGATTCCTTGGTTACCTGAACAATAAATTTATAGACTTCTCAAAAATAGCTTTTTATTCCACGGCCATGAGAATATTCTCAAACGCCTAAACTGGTAATCCAACAGCTATTCCACAGGAGGCTAATTATTGTTTTAACGAAACAGACGGTGCATTGCTTCCTCATTTGGATCTCGTTAATGCTGAATCTCCCAGTTGAACGTGCTCTACGACTAGACTATTATAAGTGCATTTAATGTTATGACTGTTTCTTTATCGAAGTAAATTAGATGTTGTACGAGTTTACTGCAGGTGTACATGCAAATTCCTACTTTCATAGCCCGCGTTGGCTACATTAATTAGAGTTAAGGAGCGGCGCGATTTATCCATTAACCTAGTAGAATTAGGAATTATAGACAATCTGCTAGAAGAAAATTAAACCTTTAACATGGAAAATTGCATCGAATTGCAAAAACGCCATTTTTACAGATGTCTTCTTCGTAATAAAACTGAGAGTTCCCAAAAAGATTTCTGCTTGTGCCAATTTGCACTGAATTTTAGCTCCACTTTGGGTCATTTTAGGTCCTCCCTTCTACAGCAATTGTTCCTTCAAATTTTCTTTTCCATCAACCCTCAAGGGGGCCTTCAAAATGCACTTTAAAAATTTAATAATTTAATTTAAATTATTTAATATTCACCTCGATCGAATAATTATTGACATGAGTGATCCGCGTCGTCCCCGTTAATTCACTTAATATGTAAGGAAGATTTTGATCCTTAAGATTGTCTCTACGTGTACTTTAATGCTTAAATATTGATTAAGAAAGAATTTTGTGTCGGCCTAAATGAAAGAAATGACATTGCTATTTAATGGATTCCGTTTGAAATCTTCATCGAGAGTTTGCCTAGTGAATCAACGATATTTACTAAGTTTGCAGTCATCTCGAGGACAGAGTTTGGTTGCTTACCTATAAATTATGCTTTGAGCAAACAGCTCACCAATCTCAGCGTACCAAAGACGAACAACATCTCGTTTCGCCGTAAGTTATGTGGCTCCCACAAGTACACACCATGGAAATAAAACTGATCGAGTCTATTTAACCAAACTAAACGCTCTCATAATAAAAATGGAGTGGCGAACGACAGCGATAACCGGCTGCGAGAAAAATCGACGTCCCGGCCGCTCGCAAAGATGCGAAAATTGATTTCACCGTGACTGTTATATCAAAAGGAACTATGGTAATTCGTATGATAATAACGTATGGTTTATCACGAGCCGCGGGGACTATATTCCGCGATTATCTGCTCGCGGCCGAGCCGTCCTCGCGGTATACCTTTTTCATAGCTTGTTTAAGATCTCATAAACTACCGCTTACTGAAACTCTAAGTGCTCTGGCCGAACTAAAGGGGCGAGCATCGGTATGCGACGGCTGAGAAACTGGGAAAACAACCGGCGAACACCATGGTTGCACGCCACATCGTTCCCGGCATTCTTTACATTACCAAAATACGCCGGCGAGCCTCTTAAGCTTCAATTTCAAGTTTCCCCTAACTCGAGCAACGCCAGACCTCTAAACGCCCTCTAAAGAAGCCCTTAACACGCGAAACGCTCGAGAGGATTTTTATCCTGGACGATGATCTCTCTCCGTCAATATTGTTCCAAAGGGATACGATGTTTACGTGTTATGCGATCAATTTTAGTGAGGAGGTTGCGCATCTCTCTGTCCAGCACCTGTCTCCAAAAACTGTTAGATTTCATATAGAATTGCTCCTGTCTTAACCCTTTCCACTCGAAGCTATTTTAACTCCAAAACGAAACATTTTTTCCAACCTAGAATATTTCCCTTCTATATACTTTTTTTCGTGTTATACATATGAAAATGGTGCAATTTGCTCGTGCAATACTGAAGTGTAAAAAGTATTTTGAATAATGATACAGAACTTTCTAGTGGCGCCTTACAGTCGCCATTCGAGTGCTAAGGGTTAATTTTTCGAGGTCACACTACAACATAAAATATTTCAATAAATTATTCATCGAAATTATCGTGATAATCTCAATTTAGAATCTCCGAAGGTACTAAGGTAATTCCGGGAGAGATGCACCAATTCTTATTGTGGCAATACTGGACGATTCTCAACTGTTTTTCTGTTATCATTTATAACATTTTAACATTTGTAAATAATCTCAAAACGAAGAACGCGTGTATTATATTATTTACATATAACAGAAGTGTAAAAACTTCTTAGTGCTCCAAACTTTTGATGAAATAACTTTGTAAGTGGTCAGTACGAATGTTATTACCTTCTTATGGTATGGTTTTAACAATCAGTATCGATTATCAGTATTTATATTTTAACTATCAGTATTTAACTTTAGATATTATTAAAGAGATTCAAAAAAATAATTAAACTATGCCTGCCTATACTTTCAATTATTTTCAATAAAACTTTTATAAACAGAAAACACAATGTGGTGCATCTCTTCCGGAATTACCCTATATGAATTTTTCCAGATTTTTTAAAGAACTCACTGAAAATCCGCCTGTGCAGTTTGAGGGAACCGTAAAAACGTTTTCAGTCTGAGGGCTAAGATTCTTAAGCAAGAAATATAAGGCTAACGTAAACCTAAGTAAGACTAAATAAACATTGGAATATAAAACACACTGCTAAACCTTATCAAAGCTCGAGCAACTCTGATCAAACAGTCATTGTCTGCATACGAGAGTCTAAATCTACTGATGCCTAGAACACCAAGCAAATCGCCGTCCAATGCAAAAGTGGTGTAAGTCAATATTTGTCTGTTTGGTTCAACATCCTATTTTAAGGGTTTAATCATCATTAAATAAAATTATTAAATATTAGCGTGCTTTGCACAAGTCGATATTATTACGTTTCATAGAACTTTTACTTAATTCAACGACGAACAGCTCTGCAGCATTTTTGCATTAACCGGCTCATACGTCAAAGAACTGCATAAATCACGGCGATAGGGAGCACCGATTCTCTCTCCAAATGAAACCTTCCAACTACGAATAAACAAAGTACCAAGTGTCGCCAACGATCCTCTTGGGTCCCAACAATGTCCGAGTCAACGGCAGGAAGCTCGCCTAAGTCGTTCAGAGGACGTGCAGTCCGGTTGTGCAACGCGGTCCCAGGTCTTAATGGGTTAATGAGGCGACGATAATTCCCAGTGCCAGTGAACCGTCGTAAATCCTCGTGTAAACGTTTTTTATCGTTCCCCGCCGGTCGAAACACGAATATCGTTCGCACCCCATAGGTGGAGAGGTTCAGAAGCAAACGAAAGTTGCGCGGACCGGCGCGGCTCAGCGACCTCTTCTTGCCTTTAGTGGTTGAATCTACGTGTAAGGCGCCTACGCGGTTCGGGATCGATTTATTAATATTGCACCGATCGATATCAGCCCCCGCGAAGCTGCCATAAATTTCCACGGGCCAGATAGAGGCTTGGAAGCCGAGCCGAAGCTGTGCTACGCGTTGCAGCGCCGCGAGAGGAGATCGTTGCGGCGCTCGTAGGCGGAGGCTGAGCTGAAGTTGGGTCGATTTTGCGTCCTCTCCCTTCATTTCTCTCTCGCTCTCTTCGTCTCTCTTCGTCTCTCCGTTTTGCTCTCCCTCTCTCTCTCTCTTTCTCTCTTGGTCTCTGTCGCTGGCGAGTGTCAGGGGAGGAGAGAAAGAGCGGGGAGAGGGGGAGAGGGAGAGCTAAGGGTGAGATCCCGTAGGGCTGTGTGCACGCCAGAAACCTGGAGAACCCGAGGAACAGCCAATGATGGCGGCCACAGGGATGGGAAACGGAAAGAGAGAGAGAGAGAGAGCGAGAGAGGGGGGGGGGATAGAGAGGGGCACGAGGGGATTTATGCCGTTCCCTGTCGTCGGAGGTTGGATTGAGAGCCGCGAAGCATAAATAACGACACGTCAACCCCTGCCGGGGGAGGGTACGAGGCCGCGCTGCTGCAGAACGGCCCGAGATACCCGGCGTGCTCGAATTCATCGACCCGGCAGAAACAATGGACGGATCTGACTCTCTCCGACGACGACGCGACGGTATGAATAATTGAACGAGATATGAGACACGGGGGCTGTGCGGAACTGATCTCTCTGCTGGGCGATGGCGCGGTTCGATGGGGATGATTGTGGGGGAGAAAATCCGGTTGGTTGATATTTGGGAGGAACAGTGATGTGTTCATTCTTTCTTCATGATTAAGGAACAAAATTCAGTTCATCGAGTATGTTATCGTTTCTTCTTTTTTCAGTTTTTGGTGGAACGGTGAGTTGTGGAGTTTTCGGAATGTCTATGGACGAATGTGACATGGGGGTTGCACGGCTCGGTCGGACAATAATCCCCAGAGACAGCAATTTGCTCTCAGACCAACAATCTAATTGTCACGCACGAGAGCGAATCCGGCGACTTTTCCATCTTGTTCCCCGATTACCGTCGGTGGACGTGCGAAAATCTTCCTTAAGGGAGTTAAACGCGTTAATGATCGACCCTCGCGACTTCACCCTCTAAATTCAGATCGCCATCTCGTTTCCATAGTCTGCTAATTAAACGGGCCGGTGGCAGTTGAACCAGGTACCCTGTTGGAAATTGCTAGAATTCCCATCGGAAATCAGGGGGTGGGGGGTTTCAATGGAAATCGACAAGGGTAAAAGAAGAATGGGGAGGAAACGAACAATCAAGATACGACGACTTCAATACGAGAATTAAATGATGGAAAAGATGTTGAATTTCACGAAGACTAGTGTGATGATCTTCAGTGAAACAATAATCTTCGAAAATAGCAATTTTCACATCAGTCCAATTACCACGTACGAGAACCCAGTGATGCTTGCTAACCCTTTGCCCTACAATATGCAGTCAGACTCGTGATGAAGATTCTGAACAGAGTCTAATACACATGTATGTTATTAATTTCTTTTAAATCGAAATAAAATTCTATTTTGTTGTAGCTGATATACAGGGTGGCCCACATAACTCTGAACAGCTCAATATCTCGAAAACTATGACATCGATTTTAAAGTTCTTAGTCTTAAATTGCATGGAACTGAAGGGCCTTTCTGACTACATAAACGTGAAGTGGCCTCCATTCCCCTTTAACGGGGGAGGGGAGGTACCTTTGTAATTTTAAATGGAACCCCCTATAAAATGTTACATATTTAGATTCTACCGGAAAAAACAAGTCAATTTTGTCTGAAACATTTTTTTGTCAGATACTGTCTGTATATCCTTTGGAGAAAACATAGGCATGCAATAAGTATGAACTGTCTTTTCACAAAGTAAATAGTAGTGCAAAGGGTTAACCCCTTAATAGATTCTCTATTAAGCACTAAAGATTTAGAAGATTATCTATTAAACATAAGATATTTCCATAGTTTCTTGATTCATCCCTTAAATTCGAGGATGGACAGATTTGTAAATACAGATTTCCACGAGCCCCACGACTTCATCCCCTAAATTCTAATTGAACCAGTCGGTGTCGAGGACATCGAACCAGGTAGCGCGTTGGAAATTGCTAGAATTCCCATCGGTGATCAGGGGATGGTTTCAACAGGGGCATACCAGCGGAAATCGACGGGGGCGAAAGAAGCACAGGGAGGAAACGAACAATCAAGATCCTTTCCGATATACGACGGGTGTGCGAGTCGGAAATAGCTGAGCGGGGTGATACGACGGCAGTCGCGAGCCGGAGATAACTCTTTTATGCGTCTTCGGGCTCTGGCCGTGCTAAAGTTTTTACCTGGAAAACGATCAGACTGCGTCGTACGCCGAATTTTCTTTTCCTGCGCCGGCGGAATCGAATCTATCTGGCTACTGTTCTCGTTGTTCTTTTATTCCGATAACCTCTCGATGAGTGCCAGCGGAGACTCTTCTTTTTCTTCTTTTTTCCCTCTCGAGACAGCACAGTCCTCCTAGGATTTAATTGTGCACCTCGCGAAGCAATTCAAACGCTTTACGAACGGGGATTTTAAAAACCGTTCTCTTGACAAAGTCCAAGAACTTCAACGAGATTCCACGATTTGTTTCGCAGTAACATCGTACAAACATTTTTCCCGCTCGTAGTTTCGTTTGTTCGACACCCTGCCGAATATTAAGAGAGTCTCGCGATATTCAAGCAATTTAATTAATCGAGCCGAAACGACAAGTGCTTTTATTCTTGAACGCGCTGAAGGTTCTGATAAAATGAATTTCACTCGAGTGTATCGTAATAAAAATGAATCTCTCAACCTGGCGCGAGTGTTGGGCTGCAATAATGTTAGTGCACGATTTTTATATCGTGTTGTATACGATTCTTTTATCGAGATGCAGTCTCACGAGTTTCAGATTTGAAAAATAATATAGTACGTTTGCTGCCTTAGACACTTCGGAAAAATTTGTTTTTGTATTTTGATAAAATTCATACAATCCAGTTCCCTACAGTAGCCAGAGGTAACTAAATTTAATATCTGAATAATAAAAGAAAACATTCGTTATACACTTCAATTTTTTTCCGAGAACCTTATAAATCCAAATGCACTAGGGATTTAATAGGGTTGTGCACTAGACTTTTCATAAATCTACGTTATTATTCACGTTGCTGCTGTTTTGTTTGTACACCATAATGAGGCTCTGTGGACGTTGCCGTTCACCATGAGCTAACTCTCCAGTTAGATTCAAAGCTCGAAGGCGTTAAGATTGCAAATTACAGCACCGAGGCATCGCAAAATGGCGGCGTTTAAATCGCCAAGGCATCCCGATCAGGATTTTACAAAACGAGAGAGAGAGAGAGAGAGAGAGAGAGTCTCAACTAATAACTATCTAATGGATGGATGGTGTTCTTAGGTTCCGATCTTCGAAATGCAAAAGGAATTGAGTCATCATGGCGGCCGCCATGCGCTTTCCCGACAACGCTCGTTACTCCTACTGGGCGAAAAGGGGCTGGTCGATGGGTGCCGATAAAAAAAAAAGAAATATTCTTACAAGGTAGATCGCAGAAATGCGGGTGCACGGGAGCTGGTGGGGTTCAGAGGGGGTCGTTGACCGTGAAATTGAAAAAGTTACCAAGGCCCTGGAACACCGAGAGTGTCGGCGTTGGCAGGAGGCGGCCATCGAGCTCTGTAATTTGCGTTCATAAAATCCGCGCGGAGGGCTCGGCCGAAGCTTGTCGAAGGGAATACCATTAGTCGGTCGTGAATTTATTTTCATTTAGCTGCAAGAACATCGCGCGAGCCCCGTTCCACTTTGCACGCCCGAATCCATGCACGAATAACGCCTCGAAAATTGAATGGACATTAAACGGGGCTTCTCCGTGTCAAAAAATATATATTCCACATTTGGTTTAGTCCACACATCGATAAAACGGTCCTAACTAGACTCTAACTCCACACAATGTACGTTTACGCCGGGACATATGGCATCCATCTTGGTCCTCACTGTTGTTCCACAGAACGGTGAAAACAAAGGGAGGCTTCAATATTAAAATCTTGCAATAATAAGAGAAAATAAAATTTGTTTAAGAAGAAGCCGAGGTTCTTCGGGCAGGATTTCTGTCATAGGTTTGATAATGTCCCAGGAAACGTAATTTCTGTGCGCGAAGATGCGTTAAGCCGCCGATGAATTTTTCAGACGTTCCATCAGCTTGGCCCGAGGATCGCGAAGGGCTGGCGATACAAGGGTGGCCCTTCGAAAGGCTGATAGAAACGGCCCCGTATGACGCACGCAACGCACGCAGGATCAGGATGGAGTGACGGTGGTGGAAATGGAGGCAGGATGGCACCGTGCGAGGGGAAACAGAGGAGGATTAGGGCGGACGTCGATGGGGATGGGATGAATTTGCGCGGTGAAGTCCGCGCAAGGGTGCAACGACGCCGACGCAGGGTCCACGGGAACCCGGAACCAAGGCCGGGATGCCCGCACCCCATTTCGATTCGATTCGAGAGGTGAAGACACTTTTACTTATGTCTGGCCACTTGTTCCGAACCTACCGGCCAAAGGTGATACCATAAACTTTCACGCATTTCACCGCGAATCAGATTTTGCGAACTGTTCTACTACGCCGTGCAAGAGGACTCTCCCGGTTGTTCCTGATGCAAACCACCAGCGAGTTCTACGGAGGCTTCGGTGTGCAGTGAACATCTCGAAGGGTGAGTGAGCGACTCATGTTTTGTACCGCGCCGTCGATGGTTAGGGCACTGTGGTTTTTCGATTAATTGTCGTCCCTATCGTTCATGGTTCACACTACAGTGGATTGTCACAGTGGAAGGCTGACCGCTTGCTTTATTTATTTCGGGATGATCCTTGACGAGTTTGCCGAGGAAAGTCGATTTAATGAACAATCAGACTGTGAATTGAAGATGAAAATTGTACGCGTCAGTTGTGGGGAAACGGAGGTTAAATGAAAATGTATTTCTTCTTTTGATCATTTTAATAAGCGGCCACTAATTTAATTTCTTTTCATGCCTTCGCAGTTAAATCCGCAGTCTATTCTCTTGTTGTTTATGTTTAGGAATAGTAGATGTGAACACGCTGTAAGATTCAAGACAATCTGGTGATTGTGGCTGTGGTAAAATCGTAGGGGACACAATAATTGTTAGTAGATTGAATGTCGTTTAACGGTCTTAATAATCCACTTCAGATTTAATAACGAGACGAGAATTAAAGGGTGATTTGATGAGTGACGCTTCGGGATGATTTCAAAGCACGATTTTCGCGTGAGATGACAGCTGTTGGCTGCCGACGGTGCACAGACTCAGTAAGCAACAGCTTCCCTTCGGAACAAAGTTGATCTCATCTTTTGTCAATTTAGAATAACAATTTCTAGTGAAAATAATGCGAAAGGGGGTGGTAAAAATTTACGACTAAAATTAGTGGGCGTCGATAGAGAAAAGTGACAAGCAGATTTCTGTGCAAAATTTAAGCAACACCATTTTATTTTCCTAACAGCGTCTCAACCTAACACTATTTCAACACTAAACGTTCCGATCACTTAAAAGAAGATGGTATTAATCGTCTTCTAAAAATTACGAGAATGTACTTATTCAGCCTGCGCATGATTATTATAATACGCTTGAATAAAGAAACGCAATA
Source organism: Halictus rubicundus (assembly GCF_050948215.1). Classification (NCBI taxonomy): domain Eukaryota; kingdom Metazoa; phylum Arthropoda; class Insecta; order Hymenoptera; family Halictidae; genus Halictus; species Halictus rubicundus. The sequence continues at coordinate 4,576,077 of NC_135152.1, forward strand.
ATTTTCCCATGAAAAGAACTTTTTCCAAAAATTGTAAAATGAAGAGATCGGACATTTTTAAAGACATTATCTTATTTTCAAATCTTCTTTTGAAGCTTTTATTGTTTTTTAACTCCTTCGAGCGAAAGTGTAACCGACTCTAAACATCGGAAAGAAGACTACAGCGTAAAAATTCGCGTCTCGAGTGCTACTCGTTTCACGCGTGTCTCGTTACAAATTTACGCGGCGATAAATGGAAATTTGTTTGCCGCCGAATTCGTGGACACTTAAACGGAGATTCCTGGCCGAGGGTTGTTCGATAAATTCGAACTCCAGTGGCGTTTAACACTTTCCGAAAAATACTGCACGCTTTCCCGACGCCTCCTAATCACACCGACGGTCTCGCGGAAATTTATACGGCCGTTTATTCGCTTTTATTCTGCAGTATCGAGGCAACTCGTATTGAAATCGTGATCGTAACTAGCGTCGATTACTCGTAACGTTAATAAGATGATAAATCGTGGCCCATTAATGACACGTGTATCATTCTTCGGACTTTGATCGTCTCGATCCGCGACGAGCTGCTTCGCACGCACCGGGAATACGTTCGCATCAAACACTCGTAACTATTGCGTTATTATATTTAGATTCATTTTATTCGGGCTCGAAATCGGCGCACACCGCTTTTCCTCAGTTCCCTCAACTGCTCCGACGTTAAGAGTAAACTGTACATTATAATTGAATATAAAGTGAGAGATACCTACTATTTTCCATGGTAAATTATTTCACACTTAAAATATCGACGCGCGTGCACTGTTATAATGCCGGTAATGACGGTTACGAGAATTAACGCGAGAAACTATCGCGTTAACGTTTAACCTTGGGATTTTTTAAAATTCTTTTTATACCGCCTGCATACGTTCGGTCATCGTCGTTTTAACCATGCAGTACACGAGTCAACGGCACTCAGTTTTTCATTCAAAGTTCCTCGCAGCTTCTCATACATATTGCAGTCACTGTTGTACTCTATAAAACTGTTGTTAGTGAAGTAAAAATTCATCGAAGAGCTCTGACATAACTTCAAGAAAATTTATTATGTGTGCTCATGATATTACCACGCAACATCTTTTTGTTAATGTCTCCTTATTTCGCAAGCTTAATTCACATCATGCACGCTACTCGAAAACGAACTTTTGATACAACTTAATAAAACAATTCGTACGCTTTCGGATCGAACTGAAATTCAGAGGCATAAATACATACTTTTCCGAACGAACAATAATCGTACGAGGTTACCGACGGTGCCTCGTGTGTCGCGGTTCGGTGAACGACGACCAAACATCGTTATCTTTTTTTACAATGACAATAACGCCGATTCTAGCACCTGTCACGGCACAGTCACGACCGTTTAATCGACCCGATTGCGTACGCGCGAAACGATCGGCTGCTATCGAATCGGGCTGCACTATCGCTTGCCATAAAAGCAATGCGATTACCACAACAACATTATCTTTTCTTATTTCGCTGCTCGAATAATCGAACAACTTCCCTGCCCCTCCCCGGCGATTTTATTCGGAAGAAATACAGTTCTTCCAAGCTTGTTCGAGTTGAGAAAATCGCCGACACGTTTTCCTCGAAAAATATGGGTCGAGGGAAACCGTCGATTTCACTTTTGGGAGTATTGCGGCAATTCAGACCGCAATTTTTTCAAGAGGCGGAAGCGTCTGGAACGCATAGCTAGACTTCCACAAGGCCGTCCTCATTCTCTCGATCTCGGTTTCCTTTTTTCCCTTAATCCGTGACCGTTTCCGGCAACACTCCGACCGCAATCCTTTTCTGAAAACTTTAGGTAGCCGATGTTGCGTTCTACCGTCGGTTTTAAATTGCTTTAGTGCATGTTTAGGAGAGAGGGGCAGCTTGAAAGACCTTGAAACAGTATGCCTTGCTCTTGGGATGGTAAATTTCTAATCCTTCTATTTAGAAAAACTTCAGCCTTAACGTCTCGGTAATAAACTGAATTTTGGGGCTGTTGGATGTTCTGTATTCGTTCTGGAATCATTTAGTTTGATTGGGGAAGGCGTTAATTCTTTGGTGAGAAAGGAAAACGCTGTTTTATTGCCGGAATGAAAATTAAATTTTTTTCAGATTAACTTCTCCGTCTTAATTATCAAATAAAAAGAAGCTCTTCAAATTGAGAGTGAAAAAAATAGTGCAAACTAGAAGTTGAACCTTGCAATGCATTTTTGCTCTCCAGAAATGGTTCAGACAATGAATTCTACTAAAAATTGAATTTGCAGGGGGTTGGAAATGATCAATCTAATTTCAATTGTCAAATAAAAAGAAGCTTTTAAAATTGAGAGAAATAGTGCAAACTGAATGTTGAACCTCCCACTGCATTTTGATGCCCAGGAACGGCTAAGAGGGTGTGACCTTTTCTCGTAAAGCGAGGTACAGAATGAATTACCGGAGTGAAAAGAGGAACAGGGGTTCAAAGAGTATCGCGAGAGGAATGAGGCGCGTGCTCATTATGCCTCGGCACCAGTGACAGGTGGGCGTCAAATTTGAATAGCAGGTGAAAGAGGAGGAAGCGTCGTGGTTTCCATTGTGTGTGTGGGGGGGGGGCAGGGTTGCGTGTGTCGGCAATAATGAAGTCGCGCGCTTATGTTAATTGAGAAGTTAAATAGGAATAGGCGCATTAAATCCGCTGGTTGCACAGAGCTCTGCGACGACGGTGGAGTTAATGTTTCGTTTGGTTACGCGATAAGTGCTCGCCGGGTGATAATCTAACGTCTTAAATCAACCCGTTCATATTTCACGTCTTGTTTTTGCGCGATGCGCCGCGCCGGGATCATTCCCGCCAAATCGGCCCATTTTATGTCAGCTACTTGCACGGATGACACCGGCAGAAAATCGACGACGAAGCAATAGACTGTTTTTCTGTGTGCTCGCTCGGCTCTAAAATTACCATTGCGGAGGCTCTGCGGTAAACTGGAGGTAAACTGAGAGCAAACCTTTTATAGAAACTGGTCATTTTGTTAAAACTGGACTTTGAGAATCACAAGTTGTCTACAAAGACGGTACGGTGAACGATAAATTTAGGGGAGGCAAGGCTACTGCATTGCAAAGTTACCATTTTATGAAACTTCCGTCTTAAAAAAAAATTTAGATAAATTCAGGCTACTGGGTTAAGGAGGTGCCATTGTATTAAAATTTTGATCTCAAGAAGAGCTCATTAAAAATAAAAACGGTAAGGTAAGAGTACAATCAATTTCTGAAGTCACGCTGTTGGGAATAACAAATTTAGATAAATTCAGGCTACTGGGTTAAGGACGTGCCTTTTTATTAAATTTTGATCTCAAGAGAAACTCATTAGGAATAAAAATGGCCTAACTTCTAAGGCAACGCTAAACTGCTGTTGGTTGCTGGAAAAATTACCATTTTGTGAAGCAATGTGATCTTCCAGGATGCTAAATCTTTCAACGGTCACTGTAAACGGTATATTTACGAAGAACTGTCGCCAGTTACCATTTCGTCGAGCCGTATAGTCTTCGAAGAGAGCAAATTGTTTGTATCGGTACCGTGAATGGATTCGCGAGAAGCTGGCGTTACTTTCCAGCACAGTTACCGTTTCGCCGAACGGTGGTCTTCAAAGATGAGGAAGTAGCAAAGGGATAAACTGATCAAACAATTCCACGGTTCAATAGGACGACTCTGAGGGATCCGGTGTCATGGCCCCGACACGAAATGTTTGACGCGGTGTTTAATAGATCGTAAAGGCCGTTTGAGTATCACGATAAATATAACAACTCTCGGTGTTCGAGTCTTAACGTGTTACGCTTGACCGCCGCGACGTGATACAGAATAATTCGCCTAAATTCCGAGATACGTGACCATTTCTGTCGAATGTCTTCGTTTCCCTTCTTCCCCGACTGTCCCCGCCATTCGCGGTTTACCAGTACCTATCTGACTGCTAATTTTCGACTTAACGAGCAACGAATCTTTTCAGATTTTGTTAATTTTCTTCTTAAATTAGTGAACGATTTTTCCACTTTATTGTACATTTTGGTGTACATTATCGCAGTGTACATTTTGATGTAAATTACCACTTTCTGAGCGTTCACAATCGAAAAGGACAGTCGGCTGGAAAAGTTAAACAACTGTCCGATTACTTTAAAAATAGTTGAAGTGCTACATGAAGTCGAGTCATTTCGATCGATTATGTTGATGCGTCGAGTGTTACGCAGCTGGCGACGAGTCAGTGCCACGATTAAAAATAAGATAACTACGATCGCCTCTGTTTACCAGCGGTTTTCTCCGATAATTAGTGCGGTCTGGTAATTCAATTAACTTTCTTCTCGAGTAGCTTGGACGTCCTTCGATAAACGTAAAACCCCAACCCTAACCTAATTAAGGGGAGGGGGACAGTACCAGCTCGAATCGTAGAATAATTCTGAAGCAGCTCGGACGTTCCCCACTAGAACCTAATTAAGCGAAGAAGGGGGGGAGGGGGCGAAATTGACCTTTGCCACTTCGGATAGGATTAGAATTTCTCGCGTGCCTCGCATTCCTGCGGGATCCTCCTCGAAATATAAAAAGGAGAGGAAGGACGAGGCACACTAAAAGATCAAACGGAGTAGTCGGGAGAGGTTTAGCATAATGTTAATCCGCCGGTTCCCGCCACGGGGGTGCA